>NW_026903279.1:0-6204 GCF_024500385.1 Phyllopteryx taeniolatus
ACTTGTCGAGAGACAACTTGAGACCTGCTTCTTCCAGACGCATAATTACCTTGAGTCTTTTTTCATGTTCCTCCAAAGTTTTACCACACACGATCAAATCATCCATGTAAACAATTACTTCAAGCAGGTGGATGTCACCAACGGCTTTTTCCATTCGTCGCTGAAATGTCGCATGGGCCCCTGTGATTCCCTGTGGCATCTGTTCAAACTGGAAGAATCCCATAGGACATATGAAGGCAGTCTTCTCCTTGTCCTCTGCGGCCATCGGAATTTCATAATAGCCGCTGCGCAGGTCTAACACAGAAAACCACTTGCTGCCGGCCAAGCAATCAAGGGCATCGTTGATGCGGGGCACAGTGTACTGATCTGGGATGGTTCTGTGATTCAGGGTGCGATAGTCGATACACATACGAAGTTGACCATTCTTTGTATGTGCTAAGACAATGGGCGAAGCTTGTGGACTCCTGAACTCTTTTATGATCCCAGCCGCCAGAAGCCTGTTAAATATATTCTAGAAGTTATCATTTATTTGCTTAGCTTGCATTAGTATTATGGAAGATTTTAGATGTCTCGCCTTCGAAAAGATGACTCAGCATCATCCGAGGGAAGGGCGCCTGGACCAAGGACGTGATCGGATGTGGTCGGGTCGGGACAGGTGTTGGTCCAATATTTTGTGTTGTGTCTTATTGCTTAGAATACTATGTCTGGGAAAAACCCTCTTATTATCAAATATTATGTGTCGTGTCTTATTGTTTAGAATACTATGTCTGGGAAAAACCCTCTTATTATCAAATATTTTGTGTTGTGTCTTATTGCTTAGAACATTATGATTTGTAAATCCCTCCTATTTCAAATAAATGCAGGAGCGAGGGGGGGGATTGTTTAGAGCGTGTTGAGAGGCTGTGATCTGAACAATCTCCCATACGCCCTCCTCATGAGAAAAAGAAACCAGCGTCTTCATTCCTTTTGTGTCTATTTTTTATAATGTTGGGTAAGATAAATCCAACATTAAATTGGTCCTTCGAGCCGGATGTCAACACACCCGAGGATTCCAGTTGTGGAAGCCGACTTCCAGTTAAGAGACCGTGGCCACGGCAAGTAAGACCCTTTACGGGACTGGTCTTCGTTCTCCTCAACTGGGATCTGAAGGTTGACGACAATCCACAGGATTGAAGACGACTGGTGAGTTAAATTTAAATTTTTTTTTAGGAAAAAGGACGCCGGAGTCCAGAAATTCCGCGAGGACGGCGGAGTCCTGTACGTACTTAAATTCCGTGTTTAATAAACCCTGTGAATACTAGTCAATGGCGGGTAGAATAAAGAAACTAGGAAAGTTTCGTGGCGTCGTAGTTAAATTCCGTATAGAATGGCGGAGTCCTCTAATGAGCTGTTGACAGACGTAGTTAAATTCCGTATGGGACGGCGGAGTCCTCTGACGAGCCAGTGTGAATGAAAACTGTTTGAATGAGAGTGTAAATGGGAAATGGGAAACCACTAGGTTTTTCATTCCATACCAAAACAGTGGGAAAGTAAACGGTGGACTTTTGTGGATGCAAAGGCAAGAATTCTCCACTCGAAAGAGTTGAAGTGAGAATTACCACAGAAAGTAAATTTGAATCACCGTCCTACTGAAAAGAAACAGTGTTCTAGACTACCCTAGGTAGTATTACACTGAACCAAATTCTTTCAAATGGGGAAAGGAAGTAGTAAAATAAAAAACAGGAATACACTGCAGTGTAAAGGTTGGAGGTTCATTAAATTAAATTTAAAAGAAAAAAAGAAACAGGATCCTGATAAAATTTTATATTTAGAGACAGGGATAACCGAACACGGCTTTAATGGTTGGTTAAATACACAAAAAATAGCCGCGTTGCAGGAATCAAATTATATAAAAAATAAAAGACAAGCCACCGTTAAACGTGGGAAAGGCTGTTGTCTGCAGCCTTGGAGCTTATCACAAAAATAGAAGATAAAAAAGAATGTGATGAGCTGCAGTAATATAGAGCATGCGTACCAAACCCACGCACATTGTTAAATTCATTAAGACCAGACGCTACTGTGTTTACAGTAGTGGACATTAATGCATTAATGCATTAATGCATTCTTTTCAGTACCAATAGAAAATAACAGTCAATTTTGGTTTGCATTCACATTTGAGAAAAAAAAAAATATATATATATACATTTACTAGATTACCGCAAGGTTACTGTGAAAGTCTAACTAATTATTCACAAGTTATGACAACACGCATGTCTTCTGGCATCTACAGATGAAGACACATGCAAAGATTCATTGACCTTACTGCATCATCTAACAGAAGAGGGACATAAAGTTAACAAAAATAAATTGCAATGATGTAAAAGACAAGTTAAATATCTAGGCCATAATTTAAGTATAGGAGGAAAGACTATATTAGAAGACAGGAGAGCTATAGTCTTAAAAAATCCTAAACCACAGACAAAGAAACATATAATAATCATTTTTAGGTCTGACAAATTATTGTACAGCATGGATTCCAAACTATGCAGAAATTGTTGCACCATTGTCAAAATTAATATATGAAAACAACCTTAAAATTACATCACCTGTTTAATGGAGTACAGAGGCAGAAAAGGCCTTCTGTGACATTAAACAACATTTGGTCTCCAGTGCTGCGCTAGGCCTTCCAAATTTAATGATAAAACATTCATTCAAATGGTAGATTGTAAAAGCTATTGCTTGACCTCCGTACTTACACAACAATACGGTGATAAGCTAAGACCAATAGCTTATTTTTCAACTAGAGAGCAGTTCACCCTAAAGGTCCCACATACAGTGTCTGCTCTCCTATTGCAAATCACCTGCAAGACATTTATCTTGCATTGCCATCTTGCTATCAGAACCACATTTGACTGTTGAGCGATGCACAACCTTAAATCCAGCCACACTAATACCCTTAATGATGAAGGCACGCAGCATGATTGACAGGAATTGGCTGAACAAGCTGCTGAATTAGTAGCATTAATCGAGGCATGCAAACTAATGATAAATAAAGATGGTACAATCTATACTGATAGCCAATATGAGTATTCCACAACAAGAACGCAATTATTGGGAAAAACAAAGTGCAAAACTACAAAATGAAATTTACATTAGCACAGGGGAAAAAAAAAAAAAAAAAAAAAAACTATTCAAATGGGCTGCTATATTGAGACATGCTGTGTCACGTCTCAACCGGAGGGATGGTGGCACAGATAGATTGACACTTTACAGCCCTAAAAAATAGCAGAAAGAAACACGTGGGTTCATTTAACACACTGTAAGAGTCATTTCAGCTGAGTACTCAAACAGGGAAGGTGAGCAAAAGTCTGATAACGAAGCGGGAGCAGATGTGTAGATTCTGAAAACGCTTGCTGGTCAGTGAAGAAAAAAGACACCAACCCTTTTAGTGAGAACTCAGCAGAAAGGCACACCCACGTTGGTTATGAGATTCGATAAGTTGTTACGTAGCAACTTTGGCTACTATGATGTTGGTTTTGTTTTTGTGGTACATGGGACGTCCCACCCTCAATGATAAAACCCATTTTTTAGATAGAAAATCACCTACCAACTGGACCAATATGACAAACCCAATAATAATAATAAAAATTTTTTTTTTTGAATCATTAACTCGTATCAAAAGGAGTACAGCTGATGATCAAAATTGTGGGCATGGCCTCCAAATGCGGCAAAACGGTTTAATATTTTGTGCCCCCAAAATCAAGCTGCTTTAATCATAATTCCATATGCGGCTCTCACCAATGATGCTCAAGAGAATGGGCAGAATTGGGGATTTAGATATGACTGGTATGCAACTATAGGTTTTGAATGGAAACACCTTATTGGTGAAACAGGTTATGATTGGATGTCACTGATGGTGTAGTGGTACACTCGCCTGACTTTGGTGCAGGCAGCGTGGGTTCAGTTCCCACTCAGTGACGGTGTGAATGTGAGTGCGAATGGTTGTCCGTGTCTATACGTGCCCTGCGACTGACTGGCGACCAGTTCAGGGTGTAGTCCGCCTTTCGCCCGAAGTCAGCTGGGATAGGCTCCAGCGTCCCGTGACCCTAACCAGGATAAGCGGTGTTGAAAATGGATGGATGGATGGTTATGATTGGTCCAGTTGGTCAAAAAGAACAGCAAAAGAACAAAGAAAGAAGTTTAACATAAGCAAAACGGCCCATAGTTTAATATTGAAATACAAATCAAGTCACCCAATGTGTTTGATAGTGAGCTTGTGGGCCTATTCTGGTGGAAAAGATCCCCACTTCCAAGTAGTATTGTGTTATAGGAACCGTGTTAAACCAAAAATGCCATTGAAAACTTCAAAGAAAGGTAGACAAATTTTAATGGTTAACAACATAACTACTGATGATTGGTTCCTTGTTGTCACAGGAGTTTCAGGACAAAATAACAATTGGTTACTATTGATGGAACAAGCAGCAAATGTAGCGAGAAAAGATTGTGTTGTTTGCATGGGTCCCAGGCCTTTGTTGCGCATAGTTCCGGCATAATTATCACAAGATTGTATTATTCCATTTGCACACTGATTGAGGAGCATCTGCAACATTTGCACAACCATTGTCCCAGATTATCGCACTACTCGTCACTTTAAACCGCATACACTCCTTGAAGTCTCAGCGCCCTTTGCACAATGATCTTTGCACCGGACTATTGCGATATTAGTCATTCAAACTGCTGCTAGAGGACTGCATCTTTTTGCACAATTATTTTTTGTCAATGTCTTTATGTCTCCAAAGTGTTCTGTAAATTGACTGTCTGTTGTACTAGAGCGGCTCCAACTACCGGAGACAAATTCCTTGTGTGTTTTGGACATACTTGACAAAAAAGAGATTTATCCTGGCAGAGGCAAAATTATCCAACATAAAACATACATGGTGTTCCTCGTGGGGTTCCTAATCAATACAAATTAGCTGACCAAGTTGCAGGAGGATTTGAATACTTCATATGCTGTTGGTGTACGATTAATAAAAATGTTGATGGGATAAACTATATCCACTTCAATGTACAGAGATTAGGAAATTGGACTCAGAGTGGGTTGGAAGCTGTGCACGAGCAGCTCAAGGACGTTCCAAAGACCGCATAGCTGTCGACATGCTCCTCGCAAGAGAGGGAGGTGTTTGCGGTATGTTTGGAGAACAAACAATACTGCTTCAGATGGCAGCTTGACCAGAGCCATCGATGGTCTACGGACCCTCAATCAACACTCCTTGTGAAACAGCTGAATGGACGTTTTTGGTAAATATAAAACCCTAATTTCACCAATATTGATATCAATTGCTGTTTTTGCAGCCATTCTGACATTGTGTGGATGTTGTTGTATCCCATGCATTCGGGCATTAATCAGTAAATTAATCACCACAGCCATAACCCACATGGAACCGTATGGAGCAGATTTATCCTTTATTGGAGGTTGATAATAATGACGATGATGATGATGATGTTGTTTTACCTGATTTGTTTCCTGATCCAGGTGATTACGATGTTTAAACTACAACATTCATGTATGACAAGTTTACTCTGAGTGTAAATGTATTTGTTTCATAAAAATGATTCTACAATTAAAAATCGAAATGAAGTGACTGTAAGATGATATGAGAATTTGTGCAAATACATGATAAACAGGAGGGAAATGTTAAATATATTCTAGAAGTTATCATTTATTTGCTTAGCTTGCATTAGTATTATGGAAGATTTTAGATGTCTCGCCTTCGAAAAGATGACTCAGCATCATCCGATGGAAGGGCGCCTGGACCAAGGACGTGATCGGATGTGGTCGGGTCGGGACAGGTGTTGGTCCAATATTTTGTGTTGTGTCTTATTGCTTAGAATACTATGTCTGGGAAAAACCCTCTTATTATCAAATATTATGTGTCGTGTCTTATTGTTTAGAATACTATGTCTGGGAAAAACCCTCTTATTATCAAATATTTTGTGTTGTGTCTTATTGCTTAGAACATTATGATTTGTAAATCCCTCCTATTTCAAATAAATGCAGGAGCGAGGGGGGGGATTGTTTAGAGCGTGTTGAGAGGCTGTGATCTGAACAATCTCCCATACGCCCTCCTCATGAGAAAAAGAAACCAGCGTCTTCATTCCTTTTGTGTCTATTTTTTATAATGTTGGGTAAGATAAATCCAACAAGCCCTTGAAGGTGGCACCAGA
>NW_026903280.1:0-6144 GCF_024500385.1 Phyllopteryx taeniolatus
GCGTCATGTAGTTTGTCTTAACAGCGTCATGTAGTAACTTAAACAATGCAAAGGGGAGTGAGATGTCTTATTAAAATATCCATCCATCCATCCATTCTCTACCGCTTATCCGGGTCGGGTCGCGGGGGCAGTAGCTTCAGCAGGGACGCCCAGACTACCCTCTCCCCAGCCACTTCATCCAGCTCTTCCGGGGGGATCCCGAGGCGTTCCCAGGCCAGCCGAAGGATGTAGTCTCTCCAGCGCGTCCTGGGTCGTCCCCGGGGTCTCCTCCCGGTGGGACATGCCCGGAACACCTCACCAGGGAGGCGTCCGGGAGGCATCCGAATCAGATGCCCCAGCCACCTCATCTGGCTCCTCTCAATGCGGAGGAGTAGCGGCTCTACTCTGAGATCCTCCCGGATGACCGAGCTTCTCACCCTATCTCTAAGGGAGAGCCCGGACACCCTGCGGAGGAAACTCATTTCGGCCGCTTGTATCCGGGATCTTGTTCTTTCGGTCACGACCCACAGCTCATGACCATAGGTGAGGGTAGGAACGAAGATCGACCGGTAAATTGAGAGCTTCGCCTTTCGGCTTAGCTCTTTCTTTACCACAACGGACCGATACAAAGTCCGCATCACTGCAGACGCTGCACCGATCCGCCTGTCGATCTCCCGTTCCATTCTTCCCTCACTCGTGAACAAGACCCCAAGATACTTGAATTCCTCCACTTGGGGCAGGATCTCATCCCCGACCTGGAGATGGCATGCCACCCTTTCCCGACTGAGGACCATGGTCTCAGATTTGGAGGTGCTGATTCTCATCCCAGCCGCTTCACACTCGGCTGCGAACTGCTCCAATGAGAGTTGGAGGTCACGGCTTGATGAAGCCAACAGAACCACATCATCTGCAAAAAGCAGAGATGCAATACTGAGGCCACCAAACCGGACCCCCTCTACGCCTCGGCTGCGCCTAGAAATTCTGTCCATAAAAGTTATGAACAGAATCGGCGACAAAGGGCAGCCTTGGCGGAGTCCAACCCTCACCGGGAACGAGTCCGACTTACTGCCGGATATGCGGACCAAACTCTGACTCCGGTCGTACAGGGACCGAACAGCCCGTATCAGGGGGTTCGGTACCCCATACTCCCGAAGCACTCTCCACAGGACTCCCCGAGGGACACGGTCGAACGCCTTCTCCAAGTCCACAAAACACATGTAGACTGGTTGGGCGAACTCCCATGCACCCTCGAGGACCCTGCCGAGGGTGTAGAGCTGGTCCACTGTTCCACGGCCAGGACGAAAACCACACTGCTCCTCCTGAATCTGAGATTCGACTTCCTGACGGACCCTCCTCTCCAGCACCCCTGAATAGACCTTACCAGGGAGGCTGAGCAGTGTGATCCCCCTGTAGTTGGAACACACCCTCCGGTCCCCCTTCTTAAAAAGGGGGACCACCACCCCAGTCTGCCAATCCAGAGGCACTGTCCCCGATGTCCACGCGATGTTGCAGAGGCGTGTCAACCAGGACAGCCCCACAACATCCAGAGCCTTTAGGAACTCCGGGCGAATCTCATCCACCCCCGAGGCCCTGCCACCGAGGAGCTTTTTAACTACCTCGGTGACCTCAAACCCAGAGATAGGAGAGCCCGCCTCAGAGAACCCACACTCTGCTTCCCCATGGGAAGGCGTGTCGGTGGAATTGAGGAGGTCTTCGAAGTATTCTCCCCACCGACTCACAACGTCCCGAGTCGAGGTCAGCAGCGCCCCATCCCCACTATACACAGTGTTGGTGGTGCACTGCTTTCCTCTCCTGAGACGTCGGATGGTGGACCAGAATTTCCTCGAAGCCGTCCGGAAGTCTTTCTCCATGGCCTCACCGAACTCCTCCCATGCCCGGGTTTTTGCTTCAGCGACCACCAGAGCTGCATTCCGCTTGGCCAGCCGGTACCCATCAGCTGCCTCAGGAGTCCCACAGGCCAAAAAGGCCCGATAGGACTCCTTCTTCAGCTTGACGGCATCCCTCACCGTTGGTGTCCACCAACGTGTTCGGGGATTGCCGCCACAACAGGCACCGACCACCTTACGGCCACAGCTCCGGTCGGCCGCCTCAGCAATGGAGGCGCGGAACATGGTCCACTCGGACTCAATGTCCCCCGCCTCCCCCGGAACATGAGCAAAGTTCTGTCGGAGGTGGGAGTTGAAACTCCTTCTGACAGGGGATTCTGCCAGACGTTCCCAGCAGACCCTCACAATACGTTTGGGCCTGCCACGTCGGACCGGCATCTTCCCCCACCATCGGAGCCAACTCACCACCAGGTGGTGATCAGTTGACAGCTCCGCCCCTCTCTTCACCCGAGTGTCCAAGACATGCGGCCGCAAGTCCGATGACACGACCACAAAGTCGATCATCGAACTGCGACCTAGGGTGTCCTGGTGCCAAGTGCACGTGTGGACACCCTTATGCTTGAACATGGTGTTCGTTATGGACAATCCGTGACGAGCACAGAAGTCCAATAACAGAACACCGCTTGGGTTCTGATCGGGGGGGCCGTTCCTCCCAATCGCGCCCTTCCAGGTCTCACTGTCATTGCCCACGTGAGCATTGAAGTCCCCCAACAGAACAATGGAGTCCCCAGCGGGAGCGCTCTCCAGCACCCCCTCCAAGGACTCCAAAAAGGGTGGGTACTCTGAACTGCTGTTTGGTGCATAGGCACAAACAACAGTCAGGACCCGTCCCCCCACCCGAAGGCGGAGGGAGGCTACCCTCTCGTCCACCGGGGTGAACCCCAACGTACCGGCGCCGAGCCGGGGGGCAATAAGTATACCCACACCTGCTCGGCGCCTCTCACCATGGGCAACTCCAGAGTGGAAGAGAGTCCAACCCCTCTCGAGAGGACTGGTACCAGAGCCCCAGGTGTGTGTGGAGGCGAGTCCGACTATATCGAGTCGGAACTTCTCGACCTCACACACCAGCTCGGGCTCCTTCCCTGCCAGAGAGGTGACATTCCACGTCCCTAGAGCCAGCTTCTGTAGCCGGGGATCGGATCGCCAAGGTCCCCGCCTTCGGCCACCGCCCAGCTCACACTGCACCCGACCCCTATGGCCCCTCCCACAGGTGGTGAGCCCATGGGAAGGGGGACCCACGTTACCCTTTCGGGCTGTGCCCGGCCGGACCCCATGGGTGCAGGCCCGGCCACCAGGCGCTCGCCTTCGAGCCCCACCACCAGGCCTGGCTCCAGTGGGGGGCCCCGGTGGCCCGCGTCCGGGCAAGGGAAAACGAAGTCCATTGTTTGTCGTCATCATTAGGGGTCTTTGAGCCGTGCTTTGTCTGGTCCCTCACCTAGGACCTGTTTGTCATGGGTGACCCTGCCAGGGGCATAAAGCCCCAGACAACTTAGCTCCTAGGATCACTGGGACACACAAACCCCTCCACCACGACAAGGTGACGGCTCACGGAGGGGCTTATTAAAATACAATGAATTATATTTGAGAAATAGATGGAATTCGATTAAAAAGTCATGTTACCCTCTGTAGTTTAGGTAGATAAAGGTCTCAGTCACATTTGAGTAAAATAATACTATTTCTATAAGTGTCATAGGATCTTTTTAAAAATATATTTTATTTTCATGGACCCCTTGCAATTACACCACGGACCACTAGGGGTTCAAGGACCCCTGGTTGAGAAACACTGATTTAGGTCATAAACACAAATCCTCAAAGCACAGAGCCATATAGGCAATATACTGAGTGCTGTCGTGTGGTGATACTGATCCAGAACAACTATGCTAATGATGCAGAGTAACAGAGCCACAACAGTGAATACAGAAATAATGGAACTACATAGATGTGCAAATTGTCAAAGTCTTGGTATGAATTATGAGTCAACTGCTAAAAAAAAAAGTTAATGGCAATGGGAAAGAAACAATTGAAATACCTGCTTGTTTTGGTGTGCATTGTTCGATAGCGCCTTCCAGAGAGAAGGACCTGGAAAAGATTGTGACCACAAAGAGTCTATGGTAACTGATGGTGGTGTTAGAAGTGCATTTGGACTTTATAAATTCTAGATATTTGCTTTAAAGTTTTGCATTGTGTTGCCGTAGATACTGGAAAGGCTGAATAAGATGTGCAGCAGTGGTGTTTGGAAGAAGCAGCAGAGGTTGCTGAAGAACATGGGCGCTCATAAAGTCATGCTGGACCTCCTGCAGGTCTCCTATGACCAGGTGAGACTGCCAACATCCCAAAACACTGCTTTCCATTGTTATGCAGATGGTACCCCGGTTTATATTCCCCTAAAAATGTCATGATACCAGTTTTTACCCAAATGCATGATTCAGCACAAGAGAACCCTAAAGTTTTTACAAGTAATAAAGCAGTGATAGACGAGAACAGGTGGGCTGGAGGGGACACTAGACGTAAACAGGTAAGTATAGTGTACCACAGTGCTTCGTGAAGGGCCAAGTGAGAGTAGTAGTAGTCCGCAATCCAAATCCAATTTCCAAGTCGGGTCTGAAAGCCAGTAATCAGGTATTTATCGTCAACTTCAGTTGTCCAAAATGTAAAATTCCAAGTCTAATACTTTACATGGTCAATAAACAAGGAGGCAGGGAGAGACTTTCAAATCCGGTCAGGTGGCAAGCAGAGGGAGAAGTTGTATTAAACGCGTGGGGTCCAAAATCAGGTTATTCCAAATACAGTTTAAGGTTCAAGGTCAAAAGGCTGGACAGTATTGCAACGGTGAGAAACAATCTGGCACTAAGGTGAAAGGCAGAGCTGGTTAAGTAGAGCAAGGAACATAGTAGAGCAGATAACTGCCAATTTTGGGAGAATCATTCACTTCTTGAAACAAGCACTAACATTGCCACTCATACTCCTTGGGTATTGCACTTTTGATAAAACCCGTTAGCCACCTAAAAATCCAAGATGGCAGCCATTTTTCAAGATAGCCGCCATTGAATATACAGTATAATATATTGCATATTTCAATAATACTGCAGAGACTTGTCCCATTTGAATGATCTTGGTGTCAAATTGTAATTTTTTGACTTTGTACTATCTCAATTTGGAACCATGGACTTACTCATTGGCTTCCTTGTAACATACATCAGTCCCAGAATCCTAATATTCTGCTAAATCGGAGGTTTATGTTCCTTCTGATGCCTCTAAAATGCATGATAGTGTATGTCGTTGTGGTGTTAGAGATTTAGTATGTGCAGCATCTTCAACTTGATATATGTCACATTGTGGTGGTGTAAACTATGTAAACTATGCACAATGACTTCCGATCCACTCCAAAGACATGGCGACCCTGTAACAGAAGTATCCTTGACTGCACAGGAGTTCCAATAAGGAAACATTGTTGGACACAAAACAAGCCGACAGTTCTTACCAATGGCTATTGACCAAGCCCACGAGCATGCGAGTGCTGTCATCAAGGCAGACAGAGGTGCATTCAGCTTGACTGAGGACTTATCAGCACTGAGAAGATGGATGACAGCTGCTCCTACAATCAACCACTTAGTTTTACAGGATGAGACAGCTTGTGGGACCAAAGTGGGTACTGAATACATCACCATGAGGAGACAGATTGAGAAGAAAGAGTGTTCCTTGAAAAAGTAGAAAAGCTCTCACAAGGCATGAAATATATGGGCAATCCTTTCCAGGATTGGCAAGGTCCGTTTCCTGGAGGTAATGAAGGGGCTGAAAGGGGAATAATCCACCTATGAATTAATCAAGAAGAACAGGGTTGACTTTTTCCAACAGGTGCCAGCCTCTGTTGACTCCTCAAAGCAAAAAGTGTGTATATATACTGTACAATGGTGGTCATCTTAGAAAATAACCACCATCTTGAATTTATAGGTGGCTAATGGGTTTAATCAAAAGAACAAGACCCAAGGAGTATGAACCAAGAAATGAACGATTGTTAGTTATCTGCTCCACTAACAGGTGAAAACAATAAGGCTAATAATGAGGCATGTAAAGCTGAGGCACAAGAAAAGGGTCGCAGGAACTGGGTCTTTAAAATAAAAGGATGAGTAGGAAATGAGTGGAACTTTGGGAACGAAGATGTTAATAAAATTGCTGGATCGGAGAGTGGGGGTGATGGTGTGCATCGTGATCAGAGAGCGCAGACAGGGTGAGGTCTTGCCAATGAGTGTTTTCTCGA
>NW_026903281.1:0-6141 GCF_024500385.1 Phyllopteryx taeniolatus
TGTCATATGTGTGTGTTCCGGGTTTTGTCTTCCCCCCCTGTTTCACACACACCTGCTCATGTGAGCATCTTCATCACCTGTGCCTCGTTCACCCTAATTACCCCTTGTATATAACCTCGTGTCTCATTTCCTCTCGTTGCCAGTTCGTTGTACCTTGTCGTCGCGTTCCAGCATTCCTTGTTTCCACGTCATAGATTCACAGTAAGACCTGACCCTGTTCCGATTATCGACCTTGTCTCTTTGCCTCATGTTTTTGGATACTGTTGCCTCTCTTGGATTGCCTGCCTGTGTACCGACCTATGCCGTCTATTAAACCTCTCTTTTTGGAAACTGTCAATTTGTTTTGGAGTCGTGCATTTTTGGGTCCTATCCTCTGTTCCGTTCATGACAGAACGAACTGGCCAGAACATGGACCCAGCAGACTCAGACCCGGTGCGCGAAGCCCTTCAAGCGCAGGGTCAACGCCTCGCGAAGCAGGATGAGCAGATTGCCGCCCTCCACCTTCATCTAGAGGGACTGTCAAGGAATCAGGACAATATGATGAGACAGGTGGCCTCGCAGTTTGAACTTCTTTTGAAATTTTTTCAAGAGAAAGAACCAGTGGGCACCACACCCAGTACTGCCACGGTATTTCCGTGTGAAGTAGTCACCATGCAGCCACCTGCCACCTCCGCTGCTGTCTGCCCACAGCTCTCTCGACCGGAGAGGTTCTCTGGAGAATCTGGGAACATTAAGCCGTTCATCACGCAGTGCGAACTCCACTTTGAACTGCAGGGAGCCGCCTTCCCCACCGAGCGGGCAAAGATCGCATTCGTCATTTCCCACCTGACTGGTCGTGCGGAGGCGTGGGCTACTGCTGAATGGAGCCGCAATTCCGCCGCGTGTCATTCATGGGCTTTTTTCGTCAAGACTATGGAGCAAATTTTTCAATTTTCCACTCCTGATCGTGAGGCAGCTCGCTCCCTTGTCACCTTACAACAAGGCAAGCGCAGGGTGTCAGATTACGCGATTGAGTTTCGCATTCTAGCAGCTGAGACTCATTGGAATAATCGGGCGCTACTCGATGCCTTTTTTCAAGGACTATCCCCCGCCGTCAAGGATCATTTAGTCCCGCTAGACCTGCCACCCGACTTGGACACTCTCATCGCTCTCGCCCTCAAGATCGACAGAAGGCTTTTGGATCGCGAGCTGGATGGAGATCGGCGGAGGGATGCTTCACCGCGCACTTGGAGGACGAGCCTCGGTGACAAGCCAAACCAAGGCAGATTCCCTGCTGCCAGTCTCAATCCACTGGCTAGCGTCACCACGGATGAGCCCATGCAACGGGGCAGGTTCCGTCTCTCCTCTGAGGAACGTCAACGCCGGCTGAGGGAAGGGCGGTGCTTCTACTGCGGTCAGTTGGGTCATTCCGTGAGCAACTGTCACGTCAAAGGTGCCGGTAGCCAGGGCACGGGAGAGGTGAGTCTGAATTTCATTAAGGAAGACCCTACACGGGTTCTTCCTAAAGTGACACTATGCTCTCCTGATTTATCTCAAGTGCCCACCTGTTATCAGGATATTAAAGATGTTTTTTCCAAGTCCAAGGCCAAATCCCTTCCACCCCACAGACCTTATGACTGTGCTATTGACTTGCTGCCTGGAACCACACCCCCACAAGGGAGGTTGTTCTCTCTTTCAGGGCCGGAACACAAGGCCATGAAGGATTACATAGAAGAATCACTGGCAGCCGGGATCATTCGCCCATCTTCATCCCCTGCGGGAGCAGGATTTTTCTTTGTGGACAAGAAAGACAAGACCCTGCGACCCTGTATCGATTACCGGGGTCTCAATGAGATCACGGTAAAAAACAGGTACCCTCTTCCTCTCATCTCCACCGCCTTTGAGTTCCTGGAGGGAGCCAAGATTTTCACAAAACTGGACTTAAGAAATGCATATCATCTAGTCAGGATAAGGGAGGGGGATGAATGGAAAACAGCATTTAACACACCAACGGGACATTATGAATATTTGGTAATGCCTTTTGGGCTTACTAACGCTCCAGCTGTTTTCCAGAACCTTGTCAACGATGTCCTGCGCGACATGTTGAATGTTTATGTTTTTGTTTATTTAGATGATATTCTGATATTCTCCCCGGATTAGGAGACTCACATTATTCATGTCCGCTCTGTTTTGCAGCAGTTACTGCAGAATCAACTCTATGTCAAGGCTGAGAAATGTGAGTTCCACCAGGCGTCCGTTTCTTTTCTGGGTTTCGTCCTGGCTCAAGGTGAAGTAAAGATGGACCCTTGCAAAGTCGATGCCGTTATTAATTGGCCTACTCCAACGTCACGCAAAGATGTACAAAGGTTCTTAGGGTTCGCAAACTTCTACAGGAAATTCATCAGGAATTTCAGTTCTATAGCCTCTCCTTTGCATGATCTTACCTCGCCACACAAACCTTTTGTATGGAACCCGCTTTGTCATGCAGCTTTTCAAAAACTTAAGTCGAGCTTTACCTCCGCTCCCATCCTTACTTTGCCAGATCTCAAACAGCAGTTTGTGGTAGAAGTCGATGCGTCTGATGCCGGAATAGGAGCAGTGCTCTCCCAGAAGTCTCTCAAGGATGAGAAGTTACATCCTTGTGAGTTTCTCTCCAAAAAATTGACCCCAGCTGAAAAAAATTATGACATTGGCGACCGTGAACTGTTGGCAGTCAAGGTGGCTTTGATGGAGTGGAGGCACTGGCTAGAGGGGGCACATACTCCGTTTTTAGTATGGACAGATCACAAGAACCTTGAATATATTAAAACTGCCAAAAGATTAAATGCGAGGCAGGCTAGATGGGCTCTTTTCTTCTCTAGATTTAATTTTACGTTATCATACCGACCGGGTTCTAAAAATGGTAAGCCAGATGCTTTGTCACGCATTTTCTCCGAGGAGAGTTCTTTGTCCGACCCTAAGACTATTTTGCCTAAGTCATGCTTCATTTCCGCTTTTGTTTGGGACATTGAGACTGCGGTTGAAGGGGCTCTGAAAGACACTCCTAGCCCTGAAGATTGCCCCGAGAACAGGTTTTATGTGGTTCCGACCTTAAGGGGAAAAGTCATCCACTGGGCTCACACGAACCGAACGGTATGTCACCCAGGCATTGCCAAGACGCTATCAGTGGTCGAACAGCGCTTTTGGTGGCCTAATGTTAGGAGGGATGTTAGCGATTACGTCAATGCTTGCCAGGTATGTGCTGCTAACAAGGCCTCTCATCAACGTCCTTCTGGGGAGTGGCGACCCCTGCCAATACCACAACGTCCTTGGTCAGACATTTCCGTAGACTTTGTTACAGGATTACCGGCCTCTAAAGGCAATACCACCATTCTTACAGTTGTTGACAGGTTCTCTAAGATGGCGCACTTCATTGCACTTCCAAAACTCCCCTCAGCTAAAGACACTGCCGAGCTAATGATTAATCAGGTTTTTAAGTTCCATGGTTTTGCCCAAGAATGTGGTGTCTGATAGGGGTCCCCAATTCATTTCGCAATTTTGGAAGGAGTTTTGTAAACTCATAGGTGCTACCGTCAGTCTGTCATCCGGGTTTCATCCTGAAACCAACGGCCAAACCGAGAGGCTGAACCAGGACCTGGAGACGGGGCTCCGATGTCTCGCTTCACAGGAGCCGCGATCCTGGTCTCAGAAACTGGTTTGGGTCGAATTCTCCCACAATTCCCTCCCCTCTGCATCCACTGGTCTATCGCCTTTTCACGTTGTGCATGGTTACCAACCATCTCTGTTTCCTGCCATAGCCCCAGAATCCACAGTTCCAGCGGCATTAACCTTGGTGAGACGCTGTAGGAGGACCTGGGAGCGAGCCCGCCAGATGCTGCTGCGCCAGCGACGGTCCTACAAAGCCGCTGCTGACCGTCGGAGGACACCGGCCCCGAACTACAAAGTGGGTCAGCGAGTTTGGCTTTCGACCAAACATATTCCACTCCGGGTGGAGTCCAAGAAGCTCGCTCCCAGGTTCGTTGGGCCCTTCCCCATCACAAAAATAATCAACCCTGTCACCGTGAAGCTGAGGCTCCCAAGGTCTATGCGGGTCCACCCTACTTTTCACGTCAGCCTACTCAAGCCAGCCCGGGAGTCCCCTCTGGTCCCGCCTTCCAGGCCCCCTCCTCCCCCCCGGTTTGTGGATGGGGGCCCTGTCTTCTCTGTGAAGCGGCTGTTGTCATCTCGTCGGAGGGGCAGGGGGTTTCAATATCTGGTGGACTGGGAGGGCTATGGGCCTGAGGAGCGTTCCTGGGTACCGTCTGCGTTTATCGTGGATGATTCGCTCATTCGGGACTTCCACGTTGCGCATCCAGGGGCCCCAGGGCCGTCTGGGGCCGGCCGTTAAGGGGGGGGTACTGTCATATGTGTGTGTTCCGGGTTTTGTCTTCCCCCCCTGTTTCACACACACCTGCTCATGTGAGCATCTTCATCACCTGTGCCTCATTCACCCTAATTACCCCTTGTATATAACCTCGTGTCTCATTTCCTCTCGTTGCCAGTTCGTTGTACCTTGTCGTCGCGTTCCAGCATTCCTTGTTTCCACGTCATAGATTCACAGTAAGACCTGACCCTGTTCCGATTATCGACCTTGTCTCTTTGCCTCATGTTTTTGGATACTGTTGCCTCTCTTGGATTGCCTGCCTGTGTACCGACCTATGCCCGTCTATTAAACCTCTCTTTTTGGAAACTGTCAATTTGTTTTGGAGTCGTGCATTTTTGGGTCCTATCCTCTGTTCCGTTCATGACAGATCTACTGTATCAAAAGCCGCACTGAGATCCAACAAGACTAGAATTGACACCTTTCCCGAGTCAGTATTCAACCTTATATCATTGAGCAGATTCTGTACTGTGATGAGTTTGGAAACCTGATTGAAATTTTAAGTTCAAGAAATTGCTGACTTGATTAAAAATTTATTTCTCAACAATCTTGGCTATGAAAGGGAGACTTGAGATGGTTCTATAGCTTGCTAACATGGAAGCGTCACGCGTTCTATTTTTTAGAAGAGACTTAATGGCAGCTACTTAAAGAGCGTTTCCCAATTAAAACAAATGTACTAGCGGATCAACTCTTGTTGCCGATGTTACGTGTGCTTCGCGGTTCCGCTGGGACCGCAACCAGGGCCACAACCCGCAGCACCTCAACGCAAAAATACTAAAGACCAGTGCAACAAATACGACACTGGCTGATCTGATGAGCAAAAATGTTGCTTAAACGTAAGAGTAGCAATAGAGGATATCTGCTCCAGAGGTGGGTAGAGTAGCCAAATATTGTACTCAAGTTACTTGTTGCTTGACAATAATGTGACTCAAGTAAAAGTAAAAAGTAGTCCTCCAAAAAATTACTTGAGTAAAAAGTACACAGTGAAATAATTACTCAAGTACTGATTAAACAGTGAGTAACTTCTGTTTTTTTTTTTAACCACAGCATGAATATCAATAAAAATCTTACAAAATAAAACGTGAATGTGCAAATTCTGATGTGTGTGTGTGTGTGTGCACAGTCAAAACTACAACATAACATCTGCAATTTACTGCACGGTGTTTTCTAAAGTTATAAGTGAGCTGAAATAGCCGCATTTGGGCAGACAGTGCCAGACAAACACTACAATACATGAAAGCTTTTTGTTCATCTAAATGTAAACACGAGTAGCGCGTCGTTGCCTTCATGAAAACGACGACCTTCCCAACATGGCCGCCACGTAGACACGACAATCAACGGGACTGATATAGTTTTAATACCAATACCCGGGAAGCCCAATAGAAGACGTTGTGTGAGGTCATGTGACTTTCTTGTGTCGTTTGATTGGCGAACTAGACTTAAAAGAAAAACTCATCCGATCTATACGATTCATGTAAATTGCCTATTTTTAGCTCAAAACGGCGAATTTTGCCGAAAGGCGATTTGCATCTATGCATATAAACAAACAACCATTGGCACTCACATTCACACCTACGGGCAATTTAGAGTCTTCACTTAAACTACCATGTATGTTGTTGGAACGTGGGAGGAAACCAGAGTACCCGGAGAAACCCCACGGAGGCACGGGGAGAACATGCAAACGCCACACAGGCGAGGCTGGATTTTAACCCGGGTCCTCAGAACTGTGAGGCAGATGTGCT
>NW_026903282.1:0-6102 GCF_024500385.1 Phyllopteryx taeniolatus
CACCTGAAGCCTGCTTCAAGCTGTGCCACATGAATAGCATCCTCCTCTTTAAGCACTCTCATTCTGGAAAATAATTGACTAAATTCACTGTCTGTTTCACTTCATTTTTCACTATTACCAACTTCAAAGGATAATCGCAAATGCAACTTCCTGCATATTAAGTACAATATTCTTCTGTTTTTTTTGGCCATTTCTAAATTTGAAGTTAGTTCATTCCGTGTTGTGACATAATCCCTGACATCGCTCCGTCGCTTAATACATTTAACATTAACATCCGTAAAATAATTTGTTAATTGCAGGCACGTTTCCTAATTAATGAGAGACTTACTAGCGGCTCAGCTCTTGTCGCCGATGTTATGTGTCCTTCGCGGTTCCGCTGGGACTGCAACCAGGGACCACGACCCGCAGTGAGTGTTGTGTGACTTTCTTTTTTTGTTTGATTGGTGAACTAGACTTAAACGTCACTAGCGCTTAAATTAGATTGACGCAAACAGCGCCCAATGCGGAAGTCAAAGTCGCAGTCTCGCGCACAAAATAATTGATAAATAAGCAATAATTGATAAATAAAAGTAGCGAGCGACATTTAGATCATTGTAACGGAGTAAAAGTACCGTTACCGCTAGCTGTCACCATTCAAGGAGTACGAAACAACCGATGATGACAGCGATGGCGACCCCGAGGAAAAACTAATTGGTTCTATATGATTCACGTAAATGGCCTATTTTGAGTTCAAAAAGGCGAATTTCGCCAAAAGGTGACTGATTTGCATGTATGAATCTGGTAGATGTACATATGCTACTGAATTCCTATTAAGTTCATTTTCTTTTCTTAACCCAATTCAAAATCCAAAGGTAATTAAGCTAAAAACTGGGCGTCAGTAGCTCATCTGTAAGGACTTAGGTTTTGAACACAAAGGCAACTAGATGTGAGAGAGATGCCAATCTACTTCCTGACTACCGCCGAGGTGCCCTTGAGCAAGGCATTGACCACCCCATCGCCCGACGTCAAGAGCTGCAGCACTGTTTGCACACTGCTTCACTCTGACATCTTTCTTTGAATGCCTGTATTCTGTGATATGGTCTACAAAAATGAATGTGTAATGTGGAAGTTACACATTGGGTGAATATAATCAATAAAATGCATTGAATATTGTAATTGGAATTATTTTTTTTATTTAATTAAATTGAGGCAGCACGGTGAACAACTAGTTAGCACATCTCCCTAGCACATCTGCCTCATAGTTCTGAAGAACCCGGGTTCAAATACCGCCTCGCCTGTGTGGATTTTGCATGTTCTCCCGTGTCTGCGTGAGTTTTCTCCGGGTAATCTTGATTCCTCCCACATCCCAAAAACATGCATGGTAGGTTAATTCAAGACTAAATTGCCAGTAGGTTTGAATATGAGTGGGAATGGTTGTTTGTTTATATGTGCCCTGCAATTGGCTGGCGACCAGTTCAGGGTGTACCCCGCCTCTCGCCCAAAGATAGCTGAGATAGACTCCAGCACACCCGCAACCCTTGTGAGGATAAGCGGTACAGAAAATAAATGAATTAATAATTAAACTTGGGTTGAATAAGCATGGATAGAGGGATCTAAATCATATTTGAATGAATATGAAAATGAAAGAGTTCACCTGCACCCATAATGAGATTGACATTTTAACATGACATGACACACCTTGTTGAGCATGCCAAGCATTGTTTTTATCTAGTGCATTTGAAGAGGCAATGTGCAAATATTTGCTCCGTGCCTTTAAGATTTATATACTATGACAGGGATTTTGTGTGTGTGTGTTTGTGCGCGCACATGTCATGAGTTGGAAAATGTATGTTTTATATATTCATAATAATACGGTACTTCTATTAGTTTTTTTACATCCTTCACATGCTTTATTGTTCCATGTTTTGACTGCTGGTTGTTTTTCGATAAAGATATGTTGAGTGCAGCTGCACAAAGATAATTGTTTTGCTTTCCTTCTCTGTCTCTCTCACTTCTGTATAACGGAGTTGATTGTTTTGCCTAGACTTCAGTAAGGGGTGACAACTCGTAAGACATGTACCTTTGCACAGACTTTTGCACAGACTTTTATTTTTTTTGTAATAAAAAACCCACAAAGACAAGATTGCTTCCATACTTATTCTGTCAGAAAAATATTTTCCAAAAACAATTGGTGTCAGAAGTGGGATCCTAGGATTGATCGCCAATCCAAGGGACCCTGGGAGTGACTGTTCATCCAGGACCAATGCACGAGTCCTGCCTCCACCCAAAAAATTAAGGATGGGGGGGCTGCCAGGGCTCTGGATGTCGGTTGATCCCCAAACAAAGAATTATGGTAAAGAAAATTTTAATTCCTTGAAAATCAGAGCATTTCATATGGTGTACTGTATTTGAAACAATGTCGCCTTTGTGGCATTAGTAATTGCTCTCCCCACATTCTATTGGTAGGGTCCGAGTCCTTACGTTCGGGTTAAAGTCATGGTTAAGGTCCTGGATTAAAGTCCTGAGGTTCGAGTCCGGTTAAAGTCTACGTTACAGTTCCCTGGTTGGAGTTCGGTTCGGGGTTCAGGTCAGTGTCAGGTTCGAGTCCGATAATCAGGGTTTAGGTGCCCAACAATTTCGAAGACGTTCGAATATTGTAAAAAAGAGAAGCGCTTCTAAGGGGTATTGGACGAAAGAGTACGGCCGAATTACCAGTGTACACGTCACCTATTATGTCTCGTATGAGAGAAGAATATGGAGAGAAGTCTGTGGAATGCGTGGAGATTGGGATAAATGAATGCGGTTTCCCAGCAACAGGGAGCCTGTGTACGACTTAAAAAAATGTAAATAAATTAAAATTAAAATTAAAATTAAATAAATAAAGAAGAAAGTTGGTTGAGAAATAACAAATTTTTCACAACATGCATACGTGCTTTGGGTTGCGTCGTCCTTACGAATTAAACTTCATGCGCAATGTTCTTTTCTGCTTCCTTAACATTTCCCAAGTCCCAAGTCAAATCCCACAGTTTGGGCGACCAGCAAATATAGAGTTAATTAGGAACTATCCGGCGATTCAATTGAACCTAAACTGCCCATCCACCAACACTGCCAGCATCCACGTCACACGCATGCTGTTGACGATATTTGTCCAGTATTGAAGTCGATACCCAATGGGCCAAATTCCGTCCGGTATTAACCGCTTTTTGGTTGCCGAGAATGTTTTTTTTGGTTTTTGTATTTTGTTAAAGTGAGCATGGGTGGGATGGTGTGTCACTTTATCAAAAGGGGTGTGGGGGGTGATGTCTGGAGTCGTTTGTTTTTGTTTTCTTCGTTTTGTTGGTTTAATTTTGGGTTTTGTGCTCTGGAATACAAAGGCAGTTTTGTCTCGTTTTGGGCTCTGGAATACAAAGGCAGTGCATTTTTTTATTTCTGTGCTTAGCAGCACAAGTCACATCACACATTGCATTATTATGTTTGACATATGATGATTGCCACAAAATCTGAATTTATAGATTCACTTAGAGCCAATTCAACTGCAAACACAGCACCGATATTAGCATTATTACAGTGATACATATGATGATTATTCTACAAACATTTAGTGTTGGTAATTTTGAACTCATTATGGAACATTCACCTATTTGAGTTGACATATTAAATTGTGCACATTTGTCATTTGGTCAACATGGTATGATATTGTGGCTTTCCACATGCGGTATACATATTACAAATTACACAATTTACAAAACTTGTAGACTATAGGTTGAAAAAGGAACACAAGGGCCTTACTGAAAATCTTAGCTGATACGGGCATACAGTCAGCAAAGATACATTTTAACTATGGTCTGAAAAACTACATTTCTAAATTTCAAAGCCCCCAACCTTCAGACAAAAAAACTAATAATGATACAGATGTTACGTTTGGGTAAGACAAATTATTGCAGGTCCTGGATCAGTCATTATGCTTAACTGATCATGTCATTGGCATCCCTTTGACAAAAAAATGCTGAGGCAGATATTATCCAATGGAAGAAAGTCCTTCGATTGCCAGACTACTCAAATCCATTCACTTGTTATTTACAGTGGGACCGGAAAGTATTCAGACCCCCTTAAATTGTTCACTCTTAGTTATATTGCAGCCATTTGCTAAAATTATTTAAGGTAATTTTTTTCCCTCATTAAATGTACACACAGTACCCCATATTGACAGAAAAAAACAGAATTGTTGAAATTTTTGCAGATTGATTAAAAAAGAAGCACCCTCTTTGCTGAAACAGGTTCTCCTCTCCCCTACATTAATGTGACCCAAAATTTTGATGGTTTTAAACCCACTAATGAATAGGGTATGGTGACTTTATTTGGCCCAGTTCACATTCGCCCCAGAGTGAAATTTTGCTATGACCCTATTTGGCCAGCGTGTGTATGTTGGGAAGGTACCCAAATCTTATTGCCAATCTATATCTGTACCAGATATGTCTCTAATTCCATCCATCCATTTTCTGAGCCGCTTCTCCTCACTAGGGTCGTGGGCGTGCTGGAGCCTATCCCAGCTGTCATCGGGCAGGAGGCGGGGTACACCCTGAATCAGAATCAGAATCAGAATCAGAATCATCTTTATTTGCCAAGTATGTCCAAAACACACAAGGAATTTGTCTCCGGTAGTTGGAGCCGCTCTAGTACAACAGACAGTCAATTTACAGAACACTTTGGAGACATAAAGACATTGACAAAAAAACAACAACAAACAACAATTGTGCAAAAAGATGCAGAGTCCTCAGTTGGAATGGCTAATAACGCAATAGTCCGGTGCAATGACCATTGTGCAAAGGGCACTGAGACTTCAAGGAGTGTATGCGGTTTAAAGTGACGAGTACTGCGATAATCTGGGACAATGGTTGTGCAAATGTTACAGATACTCCTCAATCAGTGTGCAAATGGAGCAGATGCTACTCTGGCATGAGTGGCCACTATATGCAAATAGTGCAGCACGGCGAGACAACTACAGTGAGTGCACGAGTAATACATAATACAGAAATGTGACAACGAACTCAAGTCAAAAAATTGCCAGCTTGTTGTAATGGAATTGTAAGTTAGCTGTTCAAGAAGTTGATTGCAAGAGGGAAGAAGCTGTTGGAATGTCTACTAGTTCTAGTTTGCATTGATCGGTAGCGCCTACCTGAGGGAAGGAGCTGGAAGAGCTGGTGACCAGGGTGGGGAGGGTCCGAGAGGATTTTGCACGCCCTTGTCTTAGTTCTGGCAGCGTGCAAGTCCTCAAGGGTGGGTAGGGGGGTACCGACAATCCTTTCAGCAGTTTTGATTGTCCGTTGCAGTCGGAGTTTGTCCTTTTTTGTAGCAGCACCAAACCAGACTGTGATGGAAGAACACAGGACTGATTCGATGACCGCTGTGTAGAACTGTCTCAGCAGCTCCGGTGGCAGGCCATGCTTTCTCAGAAGCCGCAGGAAGTACATCCTCTGCTGGGCCTTTTTGAGGACGGAGTTGATGTTGGTCGCCCACTTCAGGTCCTGGGAGATTGTAATTCCCAGGAACTTGAAGGTCTCGACGGTTGACACAAGGCAGCTGGACAGCGTGAGGGGCAGCTGTGGCGAAGGATGCCTCCTGAAGTCCACGATCATCTCTACAGTCTTGAGCGTGTTCAGCTCCAGGTTGTGTCGGCCGCACCACAGCTCCAGCCGCTCCGCTTCCTGTCGATATGCAGACTCGTCACCGTCCTTGATGAGGCCGATGACAGTGGTGTCATCTGCAAACTTCAGGAGTTTGACAGTCGGGTTCGCTGAGGTGCAGTCGTTCGTGTAGAGAGAGAAGAGCAGCGGAGAGAGGACACAACCTTGGGGCGCCCCAGTGCTGATGCTGCGTGTGGATGAGGTGGCCTCCCCCAGCCTGACCTGCTGTGTCCTGCCCGTCAGAAAGCTGTAGATCCACTGGCAGATGGCAGGTGAGACGCTGAGCTGGAGAAGCTTGGATGAAAGGAGGTCAGGGATGATGGTGTTGAACGCTGAGCTGAAGTCCACGAACAGGATCCTCGCGTAGGTCCCTGCACTGTCGAGGTGTTCTAGGATGAAGTGCACCTTCAACTGGTTCCCAGCCAATCGCAGGGCACAT
>NW_026903283.1:0-238438 GCF_024500385.1 Phyllopteryx taeniolatus
ATGTGATTTTGGCAGGACTTTTTAGCGCTTGCTTTTGAGCTAGTGGGCTAAGATTTGAAACAAACGATCGGTGGGATCCAGCTTTCAGGGGAGGCCTCTTCCAAGCCTCTCGGAGGTCGTGGGGCCGAACGGCGAGCGTCAAAGCTCTCGGTTTCGCTCCAGTAGTAGGCCTTTGACTAAATTGTAACATGACAGACCTATGTGATTTTGGCAGGACTTTTAGCGCTTACTTTTGAGCTAGTGGGCTAAGATTTGAAACAAACGATCGGTGGGAATCCAGCTTTCAGGGGAGGCCTCTTCCAAGCCTCTCGGAGGTCGTGGGGCGAACGGCGAGCGTCAAAGCTCTCGGTTTCGCTCCAGTAGTAGGCCTTTGATAATTGTACATGACGACATGTGATTTTGGCAGGACTTTTTAGCGCGTACGTTTGAGCTAGTGGGCTAAGATTTGAAACAAACGATCGGTGGGAATCCAGCTTTCAGGGCGAGGCCTCTTCCAAGCCTCTCGGAGGGTCGTGGGGCGAACGGCGAGCGTCAAAGCTCTCAGTTTCGCTCCAGTAGTAGGCCTTCGACTAAATTGTAACATGACGACCGATGTGATTTTGGCAGGACTTTTTAGCGCTTGCTTTTGAGCTAGTGGGCTAAGATTTGAAACAAACGATCGATGGGAATCCAGCTTTCAGGGGAGGCCTCTTCCAAGCCTCTCGGAGGTCGTGGGGCCGAACGGCGAGCGTCAAAGCTCTCGGTTTCGCTCCAGTAGTGGCCTTTGACTAAATTGTAACATGACGACCGATGTGATTTTGGCAGGACTTTTTAGCGCTTACTTTTGAGCTAGTGGGCTAAGATTTGAAACAAACGATCGGTGGGAATCCAGCTTTCAGGGGAGGCCTCTTCCAAGCCTCTCGGAGGTCGTGGGGCCGAACGGCGATCGTCAAAGCTCTCGGTTTCGTCCAGTAGTAGGCCTTTGACTAAATTGTAACATGACGACCGATGTGATTTTGGCAGGACTTTTTAGCGCTTGCTTTTGAGCTAGTGGGCTAAGATTTGAAACAAACGATCGGTGGGAATCCAGCTTTCAGGGGAGGCCTCTTCCAATCCTCTCGGAGGTCGTGGGGCCCAACGGCGAGCGTCAAAACACTCGGTTTCGCTCCAGTAGTAGGCCTTTGACTAAATTGTAACATGACGACCGATGTGATTTTGGCAGGACTTTTTAGCGCTTACTTTTGAGCTAGTGGGCTAAGATTTGAAACAAACGATCGGTGGGAATCCAGCTTTCAGGGAGGCTCTTCCAAGCCTCTCGGAGGTCGTGGGGCCGAACGGCGAGCGTCAAAGCTCTCGGTTTCGCTCCAGTAGTAGGCCTTTGACTAAATTGTAACATGACGACCTATGTGATTTTGGCAGGACTTTTTAGCGCTTGCTTTTGAGCTAGTGGGCTAAGATTTGAAACAAACGATCGGTGGGAATCCAGCTTTCAGGGGAGGCCTCTTCCAAGCCTCTCGGAGGTCGTGGGGCCGAACGGCGAGCGTCAAAGCTCTCGGTTTCGCTCCAGTAGTAGGCCTTTGACTAAATTGTAACATGACGACCTATGTGATTTTGGCAGGACTTTTTAGCGCTTGCTTTTGAGCTAGTGGGCTAAGATTTGAAACAAACGATCGGTGGGAATCCAGCTTTCAGGGGAGGCCTCTTCCAAGGCTCTCGGAGGTCGTGGGGCCGAACGGCGAGCGTCAAAGCTCTCGGTTTCGCTCCAGTAGTAGGCCTTTGACTAAATTGTAACATGACGACCGATGTGATTTTGGCAGGACTTTTTAGCGCTTGCTTTTGAGCTAGTGGGCTAAGATTTGAAACAAACGATCGGTGGGAATCCAGCTTTCAGGGGAGGCCTCTTCCAAGCCTCTCGGAGGTCGTGGGGCCGAACGGCGAGCGTCAAAGCTCTCGGTTTCGCTCCAGTAGTAGGCCTTTGACTAATTTGTAACATGACGACCTATGTGATTTTGGCAGGACTTTTTAGCGCTTGCTTTTGAGCTAGTGGGCTAAGATTTGAAACAAACGATCGGTGGGAATCCAGCTTTCAGGGGAGGCCTCTTCCAAGCCTCTCGGAGGTCGTGGGGCCGAACGGCGAGCGTCAAAGCTCTCGGTTTCGCTCCAGTAGTAGGCCTTTGACTAAATTGTAACATGACGACCTATGTGATTTTGGCAGGACTTTTTAGCGCTTGCTTTTGAGCTAGTGGGCTAAGATTTGAAACAAACGATCGGTGGGAATCCAGCTTTCAGGGGAGGCCTCTTCCAAGCCTCTCGGAGGTCGTGGGGCCGAACGGCGAGCGTCAAAGCTCTCGGTTTCGCTCCAGTAGTAGGCCTTTGACTAAATTGTAACATGACGACCTATGTGATTTTGGCAGGACTTTTTAGCGCTTACTTTTGAGCTAGTGGGCTAAGATTTGAAACAAACGATCGGTGGGAATCCAGCTTTCAGGGGAGGCCTCTTCCAAGCCTCTCGGAGGTCGTGGGGCCGAACGGCGAGCGTCAAAGCACTCGGTTTCGCTCCAGTAGTAGGCCTTTATGACTAAATTGTAACATGACGACCTGTGATTTTGGCAGGACTTTTTAGCGCTTCTTTTGAGCTAGTGGGCTAAGATTTGAAACAAACGATCGGTGGGAATCCAGCTTTCAGGGGAGGCCTCTTCCAAGCCTCTCGGAGGTCGTGGGGCCGAACGGCGAGCGTCAAAGCTCTCGGTTTCGCTCCAGTAGTAGGCCTTTGACTAAATTGTAACATGACGACCGATGTGATTTTGGCAGGACTTTTTAGCGCTTGCTTTTGAGCTAGTGGGCTAAGATTTGAAACAAACGATCGGTGGGAATCCAGCTTTCAGGGGAGGCCTCTTCCAAGCCTCTCGGAGGTCGTGGGGCCGAACGGCGAGCGTCAAAGCTCTCGGTTTCGCTCCAGTAGTAGGCCTTTGACTAAATTGTAACATGACGACCGATGTGATTTTGGCAGGACGTTTTAGCGCGTACGTTTGAGCTAGTGGGCTAAGATTTGAAACAAACGATCGGTGGGAATCCAGGTTTCAGGGGAGGCCTCTTCCAAGCCTCTCGGAGGTCGTGGGGCCGAACGGCGAGCGTCAAAGCTCTCGGTTTCGCTCCAGTAGTAGGCCTTTGACTAATTTGTAACATGACGACCTATGTGATTTTGGCAGGACGTTTTAGCGCTTGCTTTTGAGCTAGTGGGCTAAGATTTGAAACAAACGATCGGTGGGAATCCAGCTTTCAGGGGAGGCCTCTTCCAAGCCTCTCGGAGGTCGTGGGGCCGAACGGCGAGCGTCAAAGCTCTCGGTTTCGCTCCAGTAGTAGGCCTTTGACTAAATTGTAACATGACGACGATGTGATTTTGGCAGGACTTTTTAGCGCTTACTTTTGAGCTAGTGGGCTAAGATTTGAAACAAACGATCGGTGGGAATCCAGCTTTCAGGGGAGGCCTCTTCCAAGCCTCTCGGAGGTCGTGGGGCCGAACGGCGAGCGTCAAAGCTCTCGGTTTCGCTCCAGTAGTAGGCCTTTGACTAAATTGTAACATGACGACCATGTGATTTTGGCAGGACTTTTTAGCGCTACTTTTGAGCTAGTGGGCTAAGATTTGAAACAAACGATCGGTGGGAATCCAGCTTTCAGGGGAGGCCTCTTCCAAGCCTCTCGGAGGTCGTGGGGCCGAACGGCGAGCGTCAAAGCTCTCGGTTTCGCTCCAGTAGTAGGCCTTTGACTAAATTGTAACATGACGACGATGTGATTTTGGCAGGACTTTTTAGCGCTTGCTTTTGAGCTAGTGGGCTAAGATTTGAAACAAACGATCGGTGGGAATCCAGCTTTCAGGGGAGGCCTCTTCCAAGCCTCTCGGAGGTCGTGGGGCCGAACGGCGAGCGTCAAAGCTCTCGGTTTCGCTCCAGTAGTAGGCCTTTGACTAAATTGTAACATGACGACCTTTGTGATTTTGGCAGGACTTTTAGCGCTTACTTTTGAGCTAGTGGGCTAAGATTTGAAACAAACGATCAGTGGGAATCCAGCTTTCAGGGGAGGCCTCTTCCAAGCCTCTCGGAGGTCGTGGGGCCGAACGGCGAGTGTCAAAGCTCTCGGTTTCGCTCCAGTAGTAGGCCTTTGACTAAATTGTAACATGACGACCGATGTGATTTTGGCAGGACTTTTTAGCGCTTGCTTTTGAGCTAGTGGGCTAAGATTTTAAACAAACGATCGGTGGGAATCCAGCTTTCAGGGGAGGCCTCTTCCAAGCCTCTCGGAGGTCGTGGGGCCGAACGGCGAGCGTCAAAGCTCTCGGTTTCGCTCCAGTAGTAGGCCTTTGACTAAATTGTAACATGACGACCGATGTGATTTTGGCAGGACTTTTTAGCGCTTACTTTTGAGCTAGTGGGCTAAGATTTGAAACAAACGATCGGTGGGAATCCAGCTTTCAGGGGAGGCCTCTTCCAAGCCTCTCGGAGGTCGTGGGGCCGAACGGCGAGCGTCAAAGCTCTCGGTTTCGCTCCAGTAGTAGGCCTTTGACTAAATTGTAACATGACGACCGATGTGATTTTGGCAGGACTTTTTAGCGCTTGCTTTTGAGCTAGTGGGCTAAGATTTGAAACAAACGATCGGTGGGAATCCAGCTTTCAGGGGAGGCCTCTTCAAGCCTCTCGGAGGTCGTGGGGCCGAACGGCGAGCGTCAAAGCTCTCGGTTTCGCTCCAGTAGTAGGCCTTTATGACTAAATTGTAACATGACGACTGTGATTTTGGCAGGACTTTTAGCGCTTGCTTTTGAGCTAGTGGGCTAAGATTTGAAACAAACGATCGGTGGGAAT
This sequence comes from Phyllopteryx taeniolatus, assembly GCF_024500385.1. NCBI lineage: Eukaryota > Metazoa > Chordata > Actinopteri > Syngnathiformes > Syngnathidae > Phyllopteryx > Phyllopteryx taeniolatus. Next base: position 4,836 of record NW_026903283.1, read on the forward strand.
CCAGCTTTCAGGCGAGGCCTCTTCCAAGCCTCTCGGAGGGTCGTGGGGCCGAACGGCGAGCGTCAAAGCTCTCAGTTTCGTCTCCAGTAGTCGGCCTTTGACTAAATTGTAACATGACGACCGATGTGATTTTGGCAGGACTTTTTAGCGCTTGCTTTTGAGCTAGTGGGCTAAGATTTGAAACAAACGATCGGTGGGAATCCAGCTTTCAGGGGAGGCCTCTTCCAAGCCTCTCGGAGGTCGTGGGGCCGAACGGCGAGCGTCAAAGCTCTCGGTTTCGCTCCAGTAGTAGGCCTTTGACTAAATTGTAACATGACGACCGATGTGATTTTGGCAGGACTTTTTAGCGCTTACTTTTGAGCTAGTGGGCTAAGATTTGAAACAAACGATCGGTGGGAATCCAGCTTTCAGGGGAGGCCTCTTCCAAGCCTCTCGGAGGTCGTGGGGCCGAACGGCGAGCGTCAAAGCTCTCGGTTTCGCTCCAGTAGTAGGCCTTTGACTAAATTGTAACATGACGACCGATGTGATTTTGGCAGGACTTTTTAGCGCTTACTTTTGAGCTAGTGGGCTAAGATTTGAAACAAACGATCGGTGGGAATCCAGCTTTCAGGGGAGGCCTCTTCCAAGCCTCTCGGAGGTCGTGGGGCCGAACGGCGAGCGTCAAAGCTCTCGGTTTCGCTCCAGTAGTAGGCCTTTGACTAAATTGTAACATGACGACCGATGTGATTTTGGCAGGACTTTTTAGCGCTACTTTTGAGCTAGTGGGCTAAGATTTGAAACAAACGATCGGTGGGAATCCAGCTTTCAGGGGAGGCCTCTTCCAAGCCTCTCGGAGGTCGTGGGGCGAACGGCGAGCGTCAAAGCTCTCGGTTTCGCTCCAGTAGTAGGCCTTTGACTAAATTGTAACATGACGACCGATGTGATTTTGGCAGGACTTTTTAGCGCTTGCTTTTGAGCTAGTGGGCTAAGATTTGAAACAAACGATCGGTGGGAATCCAGCTTTCAGGGGAGGCCTCTTCCAAGCCTCTCGGAGTTCGTGGGGCCGAACGGCGAGCGTCAAAGCTCTCGGTTTCGCTCCAGTAGTAGGCCTTTGACTAAATTGTAACATGACGACCTATGTGATTTTGGCAGGACTTTTTAGCGCTTGCTTTTGAGCTAGTGGGCTAAGATTTGAAACAAACGATCGGTGGGAATCCAGCTTTCAGGGGAGGCCTCTTCCAAGCCTCTCGGAGGTCGTGGGGCCGAACGGCGAGCGTCAAAGCTCTCGGTTTCGCTCCAGTAGTAGGCCTTTGACTAAATTGTAACATGACGACCTATGTGATTTTGGCAGGACTTTTTAGCGCTTGCTTTTGAGCTAGTGGGCTAAGATTTGAAACAAACGATCGGTGGGAATCCAGCTTTCAGGGGAGGCCTCTTCCAAGCCTCTCGGAGGTCGTGGGGCCGAACGGCGAGCGTCAAAGCACTCGGTTTCGCTCCAGTAGTAGGCCTTTGACTAAATTGTAACATGACGACCGATGTGATTTTGGCAGGACTTTTTAGCGCTTCTTTTGAGCTAGTGGGCTAAGATTTGAAACAAACGATCGGTGGGAATCCAGCTTTCAGGGGAGGCCTCTTCCAAGCCTCTCGGAGGTCGTGGGGCCGAACGGCGAGCGTCAAAGCTCTCGGTTTCGCTCCAGTAGTAGGCCTTTGACTAAATTGTAACATGACGACCGATGTGATTTTGGCAGGACTTTTTAGCGCTTGCTTTTGAGCTAGTGGGCTAAGATTTGAAACAAACGATCGGTGGGAATCCAGCTTTCAGGGGAGGCCTCTTCCAAGCCTCTCGGAGGTCGTGGGGCCGAACGGCGAGCGTCAAAGCTCTCGGTTTCGCTCCAGTAGTAGGCCTTTGACTAAATTGTAACATGACGACCGATGTGATTTTGGCAGGACTTTTTAGCGCTTGCTTTTGAGCTAGTGGGCTAAGATTTGAAACAAACGATCGGTGGGAATCCAGCTTTCAGGGGAGGCCTCTTCCAAGCCTCTCGGAGGTCGTGGGGCCGAACGGCGAGCGTCAAAGCTCTCGGTTTCGCTCCAGTAGTAGGCCTTTGACTAAATTGTAACATGACGACCTATGTGATTTTGGCAGGACTTTTTAGCGCTTGCTTTTGAGCTAGTGGGCTAAGATTTGAAACAAACGATCGGTGGGAATCCAGCTTTCAGGGGAGGCCTCTTCCAAGCCTCTCGGAGGTCGTGGGGCCGAACGGCGAGCGTCAAAGCTCTCGGTTTCGCTCCAGTAGTAGGCCTTTGACTAAATTGTAACATGACGACCGATGTGATTTTGGCAGGACTTTTTAGCGCTTACTTTTGAGCTAGTGGGCTAAGATTTGAAACAAACGATCGGTGGGAATCCAGCTTTCAGGGGAGGCCTCTTCCAAGCCTCTCGGAGGTCGTGGGGCCGAACGGCGAGCGTCAAAGCTCTCGGTTTCGCTCCAGTAGTAGGCCTTTGACTAAATTGTAACATGACGACCGATGTGATTTTGGCAGGACTTTTTAGCGCTTGCTTTTGAGCTAGTGGGCTAAGATTTGAAACAAACGATCGGTGGGAATCCAGCTTTCAGGGGAGGCCTCTTCCAAGCCTCTCGGAGGTCGTGGGGCCGAACGGCGAGCGTCAAAGCTCTCGGTTTCGCTCCAGTAGTAGGCCTTTGACTAAATTGTAACATGACGACCTATGTGATTTTGGCAGGACTTTTTAGCGCTTACTTTTGAGCTAGTGGGCTAAGATTTGAAACAAACGATCGGTGGGAATCCAGCTTTCAGGGGAGGCCTCTTCCAAGCCTCTCGGAGGTCGTGGGGCCGAACGGCGAGCGTCAAAGCTCTCGGTTTCGCTCCAGTAGTAGGCCTTTGACTAAATTGTAACATGACGACCTATGTGATTTTGGCAGGACTTTTTAGCGCTTACTTTTGAGCTAGTGGGCTAAGATTTGAAACAAACGATCGGTGGGAATCCAGCTTTCAGGGGAGGCCTCTTCCAAGCCTCTCGGAGGTCGTGGGGCCGAACGGCGAGCGTCAAAGCTCTCGGTTTCGCTCCAGTAGTAGGCCTTTGACTAAATTGTAACATGACGACCGATGTGATTTTGGCAGGACTTTTTAGCGCTTGCTTTTGAGCTAGTGGGCTAAGATTTGAAACAAACGATCGGTGGGAATCCAGCTTTCAGGGGAGGCCTCTTCCAAGCCTCTCGGAGGTCGTGGGGCCGAACGGCGAGCGTCAAAGCTCTCGGTTTCGCTCCAGTAGTAGGCCTTTGACTAAATTGTAACATGACGACCTATGTGATTTTGGCAGGACTTTTTAGCGCTTGCTTTTGAGCTAGTGGGCTAAGATTTGAAACAAACGATCGGTGGGAATCCAGCTTTCAGGGGAGGCCTCTTCCAAGCCTCTCGGAGGTCGTGGGGCCGAACGGCGAGCGTCAAAGCTCTCGGTTTCGCTCCAGTAGTAGGCCTTTGACTAAATTGTAACATGACGACCGATGTGATTTTGGCAGGACTTTTTAGCGCTTGCTTTTGAGCTAGTGGGCTAAGATTTGAAACAAACGATCGGTGGGAATCCAGCTTTCAGGGGAGGCCTCTTCCAAGCCTCTCGGAGGTCGTGGGGCCGAACGGCGAGCGTCAAAGCTCTCGGTTTCGCTCCAGTAGTAGGCCTTTGACTAAATTGTAACATGACGACCGATGTGATTTTGGCAGGACTTTTTAGCGCTTACTTTGAGCTAGTGGGCTAAGATTTGAAACAAACGATCGGTGGGAATCCAGCTTTCAGGGGAGGCCTCTTCCAAGCCTCTCGGAGGTCGTGGGGCCGAACGGCGAGCGTCAAAGCTCTCGGTTTCGCTCCAGTAGTAGGCCTTTGACTAAATTGTAACATGACGACCGATGTGATTTTGGCAGGACTTTTTAGCGCTTGCTTTTGAGCTAGTGGGCTAAGATTTGAAACAAACGATCGGTGGGAATCCAGCTTTCAGGGGAGGCCTCTTCCAAGCCTCTCGGAGGTCGTGGGGCCGAACGGCGAGCGTCAAAGCTCTCGGTTTCGCTCCAGTAGTAGGCCTTTGACTAAATTGTAACATGACGACCGATGTGATTTTGGCAGGACTTTTTAGCGCTTACTTTTGAGCTAGTGGGCTAAGATTTGAAACAAACGATCGGTGGGAATCCAGCTTTCAGGGGAGGCCTCTTCCAAGCCTCTCGGAGGTCGTGGGGCCGAACGGCGAGCGTCAAAGCTCTCGGTTTCGCTCCAGTAGTAGGCCTTTGACTAAATTGTAACATGACGACCGATGTGATTTTGGCAGGACTTTTTAGCGCTTGCTTTTGAGCTAGTGGGCTAAGATTTGAAACAAACGATCGGTGGGAATCCAGCTTTCAGGGGAGGCCTCTTCCAAGCCTCTCGGAGGTCGTGGGGCCGAACGGCGAGCGTCAAAGCTCTCGGTTTCGCTCCAGTAGTAGGCCTTTGACTAAATTGTAACATGACGACCGATGTGATTTTGGCAGGACTTTTTAGCGCTTACTTTTGAGCTAGTGGGCTAAGATTTGAAACAAACGATCGGTGGGAATCCAGCTTTCAGGGGAGGCCTCTTCCAAGCCTCTCGGAGGTCGTGGGGCCGAACGGCGAGCGTCAAAGCTCTCGGTTTCGCTCCAGTAGTAGGCCTTTGACTAAATTGTAACATGACGACCGATGTGATTTTGGCAGGACTTTTTAGCGCTTGCTTTTGAGCTAGTGGGCTAAGATTTGAAACAAACGATCGGTGGGAATCCAGCTTTCAGGGGAGGCCTCTTCCAAGCCTCTCGGAGGTCGTGGGGCCGAACGGCGAGCGTCAAAGCTCTCGGTTTCGCTCCAGTAGTAGGCCTTTGACTAAATTGTAACATGACGACCTATGTGATTTTGGCAGGACTTTTTAGCGCTTGCTTTTGAGCTAGTGGGCTAAGATTTGAAACAAACGATCGGTGGGAATCCAGCTTTCAGGGGAGGCCTCTTCCAAGCCTCTCGGAGGTCGTGGGGCCGAACGGCGAGCGTCAAAGCTCTCGGTTTCGCTCCAGTAGTAGGCCTTTGACTAAATTGTAACATGACGACCGATGTGATTTTGGCAGGACTTTTTAGCGCTTACTTTTGAGCTAGTGGGCTAAGATTTGAAACAAACGATCGGTGGGAATCCAGCTTTCAGGGGAGGCCTCTTCCAAGCCTCTCGGAGGTCGTGGGGCCGAACGGCGAGCGTCAAAGCTCTCGGTTTCGCTCCAGTAGTAGGCCTTTGACTAAATTGTAACATGACGACCTATGTGATTTTGGCAGGACTTTTTAGCGCTTGCTTTTGAGCTAGTGGGCTAAGATTTGAAACAAACGATCGGTGGGAATCCAGCTTTCAGGGGAGGCCTCTTCCAAGCCTCTCGGAGGTCGTGGGGCCGAACGGCGAGCGTCAAAGCTCTCGGTTTCGCTCCAGTAGTAGGCCTTTGACTAAATTGTAACATGACGACCGATGTGATTTTGGCAGGACTTTTTAGCGCTTGCTTTTGAGCTAGTGGGCTAAGATTTGAAACAAACGATCGGTGGGAATCCAGCTTTCAGGGGAGGCCTCTTCCAAGCCTCTCGGAGGTCGTGGGGCCGAACGGCGAGCGTCAAAGCTCTCGGTTTCGCTCCAGTAGTAGGCCTTTGACTAAATTGTAACATGACGACCGATGTGATTTTGGCAGGACTTTTTAGCGCTTACTTTTGAGCTAGTGGGCTAAGATTTGAAACAAACGATCGGTGGGAATCCAGCTTTCAGGGGAGGCCTCTTCCAAGCCTCTCGGAGGTCGTGGGGCCGAACGGCGAGCGTCAAAGCTCTCGGTTTCGCTCCAGTAGTAGGCCTTTGACTAAATTGTAACATGACGACCGATGTGATTTTGGCAGGACTTTTTAGCGCTTACTTTTGAGCTAGTGGGCTAAGATTTGAAACAAACGATCGGTGGGAATCCAGCTTTCAGGGGAGGCCTCTTCCAAGCCTCTCGGAGGTCGTGGGGCCGAACGGCGAGCGTCAAAGCTCTCGGTTTCGCTCCAGTAGTAGGCCTTTGACTAAATTGTAACATGACGACCGATGTGATTTTGGCAGGACTTTTTAGCGCTTGCTTTTGAGCTAGTGGGCTAAGATTTGAAACAAACGATCGGTGGGAATCCAGCTTTCAGGGGAGGCCTCTTCCAAGCCTCTCGGAGGTCGTGGGGCCGAACGGCGAGCGTCAAAGCTCTCGGTTTCGCTCCAGTAGTAGGCCTTTGACTAAATTGTAACATGACGACCGATGTGATTTTGGCAGGACTTTTTAGCGCTTGCTTTTGAGCTAGTGGGCTAAGATTTGAAACAAACGATCGGTGGGAATCCAGCTTTCAGGGGAGGCCTCTTCCAAGCCTCTCGGAGGTCGTGGGGCCGAACGGCGAGCGTCAAAGCTCTCGGTTTCGCTCCAGTAGTAGGCCTTTGACTAAATTGTAACATGACGACCTATGTGATTTTGGCAGGACTTTTTAGCGCTTGCTTTTGAGCTAGTGGGCTAAGATTTGAAACAAACGATCGGTGGGAATCCAGCTTTCAGGGGAGGCCTCTTCCAAGCCTCTCGGAGGTCGTGGGGCCGAACGGCGAGCGTCAAAGCTCTCGGTTTCGCTCCAGTAGTAGGCCTTTGACTAAATTGTAACATGACGACCGATGTGATTTTGGCAGGACTTTTTAGCGCTTGCTTTTGAGCTAGTGGGCTAAGATTTGAAACAAACGATCGGTGGGAATCCAGCTTTCAGGGGAGGCCTCTTCCAAGCCTCTCGGAGGTCGTGGGGCCGAACGGCGAGCGTCAAAGCTCTCGGTTTCGCTCCAGTAGTAGGCCTTTGACTAAATTGTAACATGACGACCGATGTGATTTTGGCAGGACTTTTTAGCGCTTGCTTTTGAGCTAGTGGGCTAAGATTTGAAACAAACGATCGGTGGGAATCCAGCTTTCAGGGGAGGCCTCTTCCAAGCCTCTCGGAGGTCGTGGGGCCGAACGGCGAGCGTCAAAGCTCTCGGTTTCGCTCCAGTAGTAGGCCTTTGACTAAATTGTAACATGACGACCGATGTGATTTTGGCAGGACTTTTTAGCGCTTGCTTTTGAGCTAGTGGGCTAAGATTTGAAACAAACGATCGGTGGGAATCCAGCTTTCAGGGGAGGCCTCTTCCAAGCCTCTCGGAGGTCGTGGGGCCGAACGGCGAGCGTCAAAGCTCTCGGTTTCGCTCCAGTAGTAGGCCTTTGACTAAATTGTAACATGACGACCGATGTGATTTTGGCAGGACTTTTTAGCGCTTGCTTTTGAGCTAGTGGGCTAAGATTTGAAACAAACGATCGGTGGGAATCCAGCTTTCAGGGGAGGCCTCTTCCAAGCCTCTCGGAGGTCGTGGGGCCGAACGGCGAGCGTCAAAGCTCTCGGTTTCGCTCCAGTAGTAGGCCTTTGACTAAATTGTAACATGACGACCGATGTGATTTTGGCAGGACTTTTTAGCGCTTACTTTTGAGCTAGTGGGCTAAGATTTGAAACAAACGATCGGTGGGAATCCAGCTTTCAGGGGAGGCCTCTTCCAAGCCTCTCGGAGGTCGTGGGGCCGAACGGCGAGCGTCAAAGCTCTCGGTTTCGCTCCAGTAGTAGGCCTTTGACTAAATTGTAACATGACGACCGATGTGATTTTGGCAGGACTTTTTAGCGCTTGCTTTTGAGCTAGTGGGCTAAGATTTGAAACAAACGATCGGTGGGAATCCAGCTTTCAGGGGAGGCCTCTTCCAAGCCTCTCGGAGGTCGTGGGGCCGAACGGCGAGCGTCAAAGCTCTCGGTTTCGCTCCAGTAGTAGGCCTTTGACTAAATTGTAACATGACGACCGATGTGATTTTGGCAGGACTTTTTAGCGCTTGCTTTTGAGCTAGTGGGCTAAGATTTGAAACAAACGATCGGTGGGAATCCAGCTTTCAGGGGAGGCCTCTTCCAAGCCTCTCGGAGGTCGTGGGGCCGAACGGCGAGCGTCAAAGCTCTCGGTTTCGCTCCAGTAGTAGGCCTTTGACTAAATTGTAACATGACGACCTATGTGATTTTGGCAGGACTTTTTAGCGCTTGCTTTTGAGCTAGTGGGCTAAGATTTGAAACAAACGATCGGTGGGAATCCAGCTTTCAGGGGAGGCCTCTTCCAAGCCTCTCGGAGGTCGTGGGGCCGAACGGCGAGCGTCAAAGCTCTCGGTTTCGCTCCAGTAGTAGGCCTTTGACTAAATTGTAACATGACGACCTATGTGATTTTGGCAGGACTTTTTAGCGCTTGCTTTTGAGCTAGTGGGCTAAGATTTGAAACAAACGATCGGTGGGAATCCAGCTTTCAGGGGAGGCCTCTTCCAAGCCTCTCGGAGGTCGTGGGGCCGAACGGCGAGCGTCAAAGCTCTCGGTTTCGCTCCAGTAGTAGGCCTTTGACTAAATTGTAACATGACGACCGATGTGATTTTGGCAGGACTTTTTAGCGCTTGCTTTTGAGCTAGTGGGCTAAGATTTGAAACAAACGATCGGTGGGAATCCAGCTTTCAGGGGAGGCCTCTTCCAAGCCTCTCGGAGGTCGTGGGGCCGAACGGCGAGCGTCAAAGCTCTCGGTTTCGCTCCAGTAGTAGGCCTTTGACTAAATTGTAACATGACGACCGATGTGATTTTGGCAGGACTTTTTAGCGCTTGCTTTTGAGCTAGTGGGCTAAGATTTGAAACAAACGATCGGTGGGAATCCAGCTTTCAGGGGAGGCCTCTTCCAAGCCTCTCGGAGGTCGTGGGGCCGAACGGCGAGCGTCAAAGCTCTCGGTTTCGCTCCAGTAGTAGGCCTTTGACTAAATTGTAACATGACGACCGATGTGATTTTGGCAGGACTTTTTAGCGCTTGCTTTTGAGCTAGTGGGCTAAGATTTGAAACAAACGATCGGTGGGAATCCAGCTTTCAGGGGAGGCCTCTTCCAAGCCTCTCGGAGGTCGTGGGGCCGAACGGCGAGCGTCAAAGCTCTCGGTTTCGCTCCAGTAGTAGGCCTTTGACTAAATTGTAACATGACGACCATGTGATTTTGGCAGGACTTTTTAGCGCTTGCTTTTGAGCTAGTGGGCTAAGATTTGAAACAAACGATCGGTGGGAATCCAGCTTTCAGGGCGAGGCCTCTTCCAAGCCTCTCGGAGGTCGTGGGGCCGAACGGCGAGCGTCAAAGCTCTCAGTTTCGCTCCAGTAGTAGGCCTTTGACTAAATTGTAACATGACGACCGATGTGATTTTGGCAGGACTTTTTAGCGCTTGCTTTTGAGCTAGTGGGCTAAGATTTGAAACAAACGATCGGTGGGAATCCAGCTTTCAGGGGAGGCCTCTTCCAAGCCTCTCGGAGGTCGTGGGGCCGAACGGCGAGCGTCAAAGCTCTCGGTTTCGCTCCAGTAGTAGGCCTTTGACTAAATTGTAACATGACGACCGATGTGATTTTGGCAGGACTTTTTAGCGCTTACTTTTGAGCTAGTGGGCTAAGATTTGAAACAAACGATCGGTGGGAATCCAGCTTTCAGGGGAGGCCTCTTCCAAGCCTCTCGGAGGTCGTGGGGCCGAACGGCGAGCGTCAAAGCTCTCGGTTTCGCTCCAGTAGTAGGCCTTTGACTAAATTGTAACATGACGACCGATGTGATTTTGGCAGGACTTTTTAGCGCTTGCTTTTGAGCTAGTGGGCTAAGATTTGAAACAAACGATCGGTGGGAATCCAGCTTTCAGGGGAGGCCTCTTCCAAGCCTCTCGGAGGTCGTGGGGCCGAACGGCGAGCGTCAAAGCTCTCGGTTTCGCTCCAGTAGTAGGCCTTTGACTAAATTGTAACATGACGACCGATGTGATTTTGGCAGGACTTTTTAGCGCTTACTTTTGAGCTAGTGGGCTAAGATTTGAAACAAACGATCGGTGGGAATCCAGCTTTCAGGGGAGGCCTCTTCCAAGCCTCTCGGAGGTCGTGGGGCCGAACGGCGAGCGTCAAAGCTCTCGGTTTCGCTCCAGTAGTAGGCCTTTGACTAAATTGTAACATGACGACCGATGTGATTTTGGCAGGACTTTTTAGCGCTTGCTTTTGAGCTAGTGGGCTAAGATTTGAAACAAACGATCGGTGGGAATCCAGCTTTCAGGGGAGGCCTCTTCCAAGCCTCTCGGAGGTCGTGGGGCCGAACGGCGAGCGTCAAAGCTCTCGGTTTCGCTCCAGTAGTAGGCCTTTGACTAAATTGTAACATGACGACCTATGTGATTTTGGCAGGACTTTTTAGCGCTTGCTTTTGAGCTAGTGGGCTAAGATTTGAAACAAACGATCGGTGGGAATCCAGCTTTCAGGGGAGGCCTCTTCCAAGCCTCTCGGAGGTCGTGGGGCCGAACGGCGAGCGTCAAAGCTCTCGGTTTCGCTCCAGTAGTAGGCCTTTGACTAAATTGTAACATGACGACCGATGTGATTTTGGCAGGACTTTTTAGCGCTTGCTTTTGAGCTAGTGGGCTAAGATTTGAAACAAACGATCGGTGGGAATCCAGCTTTCAGGGGAGGCCTCTTCCAAGCCTCTCGGAGGTCGTGGGGCCGAACGGCGAGCGTCAAAGCTCTCGGTTTCGCTCCAGTAGTAGGCCTTTGACTAAATTGTAACATGACGACCTATGTGATTTTGGCAGGACTTTTTAGCGCTTGCTTTTGAGCTAGTGGGCTAAGATTTGAAACAAACGATCGGTGGGAATCCAGCTTTCAGGGGAGGCCTCTTCCAAGCCTCTCGGAGGTCGTGGGGCCGAACGGCGAGCGTCAAAGCTCTCGGTTTCGCTCCAGTAGTAGGCCTTTGACTAAATTGTAACATGACGACCGATGTGATTTTGGCAGGACTTTTTAGCGCTTGCTTTTGAGCTAGTGGGCTAAGATTTGAAACAAACGATCGGTGGGAATCCAGCTTTCAGGGGAGGCCTCTTCCAAGCCTCTCGGAGGTCGTGGGGCCGAACGGCGAGCGTCAAAGCTCTCGGTTTCGCTCCAGTAGTAGGCCTTTGACTAAATTGTAACATGACGACCGATGTGATTTTGGCAGGACTTTTTAGCGCTTACTTTTGAGCTAGTGGGCTAAGATTTGAAACAAACGATCGGTGGGAATCCAGCTTTCAGGGGAGGCCTCTTCCAAGCCTCTCGGAGGTCGTGGGGCCGAACGGCGAGCGTCAAAGCTCTCGGTTTCGCTCCAGTAGTAGGCCTTTGACTAAATTGTAACATGACGACCGATGTGATTTTGGCAGGACTTTTAGCGCTTGCTTTTGAGCTAGTGGGCTAAGATTTGAAACAAACGATCGGTGGGAATCCAGCTTTCAGGGGAGGCCTCTTCCAAGCCTCTCGGAGGTCGTGGGGCCGAACGGCGAGCGTCAAAGCTCTCGGTTTCGCTCCAGTAGTAGGCCTTTGACTAAATTGTAACATGACGACCGATGTGATTTTGGCAGGACTTTTTAGCGCTTGCTTTTGAGCTAGTGGGCTAAGATTTGAAACAAACGATCGGTGGGAATCCAGCTTTCAGGGGAGGCCTCTTCCAAGCCTCTCGGAGGTCGTGGGGCCGAACGGCGAGCGTCAAAGCTCTCGGTTTCGCTCCAGTAGTAGGCCTTTGACTAAATTGTAACATGACGACCTATGTGATTTTGGCAGGACTTTTTAGCGCTTGCTTTTGAGCTAGTGGGCTAAGATTTGAAACAAACGATCGGTGGGAATCCAGCTTTCAGGGGAGGCCTCTTCCAAGCCTCTCGGAGGTCGTGGGGCCGAACGGCGAGCGTCAAAGCTCTCGGTTTCGCTCCAGTAGTAGGCCTTTGACTAAATTGTAACATGACGACCGATGTGATTTTGGCAGGACTTTTTAGCGCTTGCTTTTGAGCTAGTGGGCTAAGATTTGAAACAAACGATCGGTGGGAATCCAGCTTTCAGGGGAGGCCTCTTCCAAGCCTCTCGGAGGTCGTGGGGCCGAACGGCGAGCGTCAAAGCTCTCGGTTTCGCTCCAGTAGTAGGCCTTTGACTAAATTGTAACATGACGACCGATGTGATTTTGGCAGGACGTTTTAGCGCGTACGTTTGAGCTAGTGGGCTAAGATTTGAAACAAACGATCGGTGGGAATCCAGCTTTCAGGGGAGGCCTCTTCCAAGCCTCTCGGAGGTCGTGGGGCCGAACGGCGAGCGTCAAAGCTCTCAGTTTCGTCTCCAGTAGTCGGCCTTTGACTAAATTGTAACATGACGACCGATGTGATTTTGGCAGGACTTTTTAGCGCTTGCTTTTGAGCTAGTGGGCTAAGATTTGAAACAAACGATCGGTGGGAATCCAGCTTTCAGGGGAGGCCTCTTCCAAGCCTCTCGGAGGTCGTGGGGCCGAACGGCGAGCGTCAAAGCTCTCGGTTTCGCTCCAGTAGTAGGGCCTTTGACTAAATTGTAACATGACGACCGATGTGATTTTGGCAGGACTTTTTAGCGCTTACTTTTGAGCTAGTGGGCTAAGATTTGAAACAAACGATCGGTGGGAATCCAGCTTTCAGGGGAGGCCTCTTCCAAGCCTCTCGGAGGTCGTGGGGCCGAACGGCGAGCGTCAAAGCTCTCGGTTTCGCTCCAGTAGTAGGCCTTTGACTAAATTGTAACATGACGACCGATGTGATTTTGGCAGGACTTTTTAGCGCTTGCTTTTGAGCTAGTGGGCTAAGATTTGAAACAAACGATCGGTGGGAATCCAGCTTTCAGGGGAGGCCTCTTCCAAGCCTCTCGGAGGTCGTGGGGCCGAACGGCGAGCGTCAAAGCACTCGGTTTCGCTCCAGTAGTAGGCCTTTTGACTAAATTGTAACATGACGACCGATGTGATTTTGGCAGGACTTTTTAGCGCTTGCTTTTGAGCTAGTGGGCTAAGATTTGAAACAAACGATCGGTGGGAATCCAGCTTTCAGGGGAGGCCTCTTCCAAGCCTCTCGGAGGTCGTGGGGCCGAACGGCGAGCGTCAAAGCTCTCAGTTTCGCTCCAGTAGTAGGCCTTTGACTAAATTGTAACATGACGACCGATGTGATTTTGGCAGGACTTTTTAGCGCTTGCTTTTGAGCTAGTGGGCTAAGATTTGAAACAAACGATCGGTGGGAATCCAGCTTTCAGGGGAGGCCTCTTCCAAGCCTCTCGGAGGTCGTGGGGCCGAACGGCGAGCGTCAAAGCTCTCGGTTTCGCTCCAGTAGTAGGCCTTTGACTAAATTGTAACATGACGACCTATGTGATTTTGGCAGGACTTTTTAGCGCTTGCTTTTGAGCTAGTGGGCTAAGATTTGAAACAAACGATCGGTGGGAATCCAGCTTTCAGGGGAGGCCTCTTCCAAGCTCTCGGAGGTCGTGGGGCCGAACGGCGAGCGTCAAAGCTCTCGGTTTCGCTCCAGTAGTAGGCCTTTGACTAAATTGTAACATGACGACCGATGTGATTTTGGCAGGACTTTTTAGCGCTTGCTTTTGAGCTAGTGGGCTAAGATTTGAAACAAACGATCGGTGGGAATCCAGCTTTCAGGGGAGGCCTCTTCCAAGCCTCTCGGAGGTCGTGGGGCCGAACGGCGAGCGTCAAAGCTCTCGGTTTCGCTCCAGTAGTAGGCCTTTATTGACTAATTTGTAACATGACGACCTATGTGATTTTGGCAGGACTTTTTAGCGCTTGCTTTTGAGCTAGTGGGCTAAGATTTGAAACAAACGATCGGTGGGAATCCAGCTTTCAGGGGAGGCCTCTTCCAAGCCTCTCGGAGGTCGTGGGGCCGAACGGCGAGCGTCAAAGCACTCGGTTTCGCTCCAGTAGTAGGCCTTTATTGACTAAATTGTAACATGACGACCTATGTGATTTTGGCAGGACTTTTTAGCGCTTACTTTTGAGCTAGTGGGCTAAGATTTGAAACAAACGATCGGTGGGAATCCAGCTTTCAGGGGAGGCCTCTTCCAAGCCTCTCGGAGGTCGTGGGGCCGAACGGCGAGCGTCAAAGCTCTCTGTTTCGCTCCAGTAGTAGGCCTTTGACTAAATTGTAACATGACGACCTATGTGATTTTGGCAGGACTTTTTAGCGCTTACTTTTGAGCTAGTGGGCTAAGATTTGAAACAAACGATCGGTGGGAATCCAGCTTTCAGGGGAGGCCTCTTCCAAGCCTCTCGGAGGTCGTGGGGCCGAACGGCGAGCGTCAAAGCTCTCGGTTTCGCTCCAGTAGTAGGCCTTTGACTAAATTGTAACATGACGACATGTGATTTTGGCAGGACTTTTTAGCGCGTACGTTTGAGCTAGTGGGCTAAGATTTGAAACAAACGATCGGTGGGAATCCAGCTTTCAGGGCGAGGCCTCTTCCAAGCCTCTCGGAGGGTCGTGGGGCCGAACGGCGAGCGTCAAAGCTCTCGGTTTCGCTCCAGTAGTAGGCCTTTGACTAAATTGTAACATGACGACCGATGTGATTTTGGCAGGACTTTTTAGCGCTTGCTTTTGAGCTAGTGGGCTAAGATTTGAAACAAACGATCGGTGGGAATCCAGCTTTCAGGGGAGGCCTCTTCCAAGCCTCTCGGAGGTCGTGGGGCCGAACGGCGAGCGTCAAAGCTCTCGGTTTCGCTCCAGTAGTAGGCCTTTGACTAAATTGTAACATGACGACCGATGTGATTTTGGCAGGACTTTTTAGCGCTTGCTTTTGAGCTAGTGGGCTAAGATTTGAAACAAACGATCGGTGGGAATCCAGCTTTCAGGGGAGGCCTCTTCCAAGCCTCTCGGAGGTCGTGGGGCCGAACGGCGAGCGTCAAAGCTCTCGGTTTCGCTCCAGTAGTAGGCCTTTGACTAAATTGTAACATGACGACCGATGTGATTTTGGCAGGACTTTTTAGCGCTTGCTTTTGAGCTAGTGGGCTAAGATTTGAAACAAACGATCGGTGGGAATCCAGCTTTCAGGGGAGGCCTCTTCCAAGCCTCTCGGAGGTCGTGGGGCCGAACGGCGAGCGTCAAAGCTCTCGGTTTCGCTCCAGTAGTAGGCCTTTGACTAAATTGTAACATGACGACCGATGTGATTTTGGCAGGACTTTTTAGCGCTTACTTTTGAGCTAGTGGGCTAAGATTTGAAACAAACGATCGGTGGGAATCCAGCTTTCAGGGGAGGCCTCTTCCAAGCCTCTCGGAGGTCGTGGGGCCGAACGGCGAGCGTCAAAGCTCTCGGTTTCGCTCCAGTAGTAGGCCTTTGACTAAATTGTAACATGACGACCGATGTGATTTTGGCAGGACTTTTTAGCGCTTGCTTTTGAGCTAGTGGGCTAAGATTTGAAACAAACGATCGGTGGGAATCCAGCTTTCAGGGGAGGCCTCTTCCAAGCCTCTCGGAGGTCGTGGGGCCGAACGGCGAGCGTCAAAGCTCTCGGTTTCGCTCCAGTAGTAGGCCTTTGACTAAATTGTAACATGACGACCTATGTGATTTTGGCAGGACTTTTTAGCGCTTGCTTTTGAGCTAGTGGGCTAAGATTTGAAACAAACGATCGGTGGGAATCCAGCTTTCAGGGGAGGCCTCTTCCAAGCCTCTCGGAGGTCGTGGGGCCGAACGGCGAGCGTCAAAGCTCTCGGTTTCGCTCCAGTAGTAGGCCTTTGACTAAATTGTAACATGACGACCGATGTGATTTTGGCAGGACTTTTTAGCGCTTGCTTTTGAGCTAGTGGGCTAAGATTTGAAACAAACGATCGGTGGGAATCCAGCTTTCAGGGGAGGCCTCTTCCAAGCCTCTCGGAGGTCGTGGGGCCGAACGGCGAGCGTCAAAGCTCTCGGTTTCGCTCCAGTAGTAGGCCTTTGACTAAATTGTAACATGACGACCTATGTGATTTTGGCAGGACTTTTTAGCGCTTGCTTTTGAGCTAGTGGGCTAAGATTTGAAACAAACGATCGGTGGGAATCCAGCTTTCAGGGGAGGCCTCTTCCAAGCCTCTCGGAGGTCGTGGGGCCGAACGGCGAGCGTCAAAGCTCTCGGTTTCGCTCCAGTAGTAGGCCTTTGACTAAATTGTAACATGACGACCGATGTGATTTTGGCAGGACTTTTTAGCGCTTGCTTTTGAGCTAGTGGGCTAAGATTTGAAACAAACGATCGGTGGGAATCCAGCTTTCAGGGGAGGCCTCTTCCAAGCCTCTCGGAGGTCGTGGGGCCGAACGGCGAGCGTCAAAGCTCTCGGTTTCGCTCCAGTAGTAGGCCTTTGACTAAATTGTAACATGACGACCGATGTGATTTTGGCAGGACTTTTTAGCGCTTGCTTTTGAGCTAGTGGGCTAAGATTTGAAACAAACGATCGGTGGGAATCCAGCTTTCAGGGGAGGCCTCTTCCAAGCCTCTCGGAGGTCGTGGGGCCGAACGGCGAGCGTCAAAGCTCTCGGTTTCGCTCCAGTAGTAGGCCTTTGACTAAATTGTAACATGACGACCTATGTGATTTTGGCAGGACTTTTTAGCGCTTGCTTTTGAGCTAGTGGGCTAAGATTTGAAACAAACGATCGGTGGGAATCCAGCTTTCAGGGGAGGCCTCTTCCAAGCCTCTCGGAGGTCGTGGGGCCGAACGGCGAGCGTCAAAGCTCTCGGTTTCGCTCCAGTAGTAGGCCTTTGACTAAATTGTAACATGACGACCGATGTGATTTTGGCAGGACTTTTTAGCGCTTGCTTTTGAGCTAGTGGGCTAAGATTTGAAACAAACGATCGGTGGGAATCCAGCTTTCAGGGGAGGCCTCTTCCAAGCCTCTCGGAGGTCGTGGGGCCGAACGGCGAGCGTCAAAGCTCTCGGTTTCGCTCCAGTAGTAGGCCTTTGACTAAATTGTAACATGACGACCTATGTGATTTTGGCAGGACTTTTTAGCGCTTGCTTTTGAGCTAGTGGGCTAAGATTTGAAACAAACGATCGGTGGGAATCCAGCTTTCAGGGGAGGCCTCTTCCAAGCCTCTCGGAGGTCGTGGGGCCGAACGGCGAGCGTCAAAGCTCTCGGTTTCGCTCCAGTAGTAGGCCTTTGACTAAATTGTAACATGACGACCGATATTATTTTGGCAGGACTTTTTAGCGCTTGCTTTTGAGCTAGTGGGCTAAGATTTGAAACAAACGATCGGTGGGAATCCAGCTTTCAGGGGAGGCGTCTTACAAGCCTCTCGGAGGTCGTGGGGCCGAACGGCGAGCATCAAAGCTCTCGGTTTCGCTCCAGAAGTGGGCCTTTTTAACATGACGACCTATGTGATTTTGGCAGGACTTTTACGCGCTTGCTTTTTAGCTAGTGGGCTAAGATTTGAAACAAACGATCGGTGGGAATCCAGCTTTCAGGGGAGGCCTTTTCCAAGCCTCTCGGAGGTCGTGGGGCCGAACGGCGAGCGTCAAAGCTCTCGGTTTCGCTCCAGTAGTAGGCCTTTGACTAAATTGTAACATGACGACCGATGTGATTTTGGCAGGACTTTTTAGCGCTTGCTTTTGAGCTAGTGGGCTAAGATTTGAAACAAACGATCGGTGGGAATCCAGCTTTCAGGGGAGGCCTCTTCCAAGCCTCTCGGAGGTCGTGGGGCCGAACGGCGAGCGTCAAAGCTCTCGGTTTCGCTCCAGTAGTAGGCCTTTGACTAAATTGTAACATGACGACCGATGTGATTTTGGCAGGACTTTTTAGCGCTTGCTTTTGAGCTAGTGGGCTAAGATTTGAAACAAACGATCGGTGGGAATCCAGCTTTCAGGGGAGGCCTCTTCCAAGCCTCTCGGAGGTCGTGGGGCCGAACGGCGAGCGTCAAAGCTCTCGGTTTCGCTCCAGTAGTAGGCCTTTGACTAAATTGTAACATGACGACCTATGTGATTTTGGCAGGACTTTTTAGCGCTTGCTTTTGAGCTAGTGGGCTAAGATTTGAAACAAACGATCGGTGGGAATCCAGCTTTCAGGGGAGGCCTCTTCCAAGCCTCTCGGAGGTCGTGGGGCCGAACGGCGAGCGTCAAAGCTCTCGGTTTCGCTCCAGTAGTAGGCCTTTGACTAAATTGTAACATGACGACCGATGTGATTTTGGCAGGACTTTTTAGCGCTTGCTTTTGAGCTAGTGGGCTAAGATTTGAAACAAACGATCGGTGGGAATCCAGCTTTCAGGGGAGGCCTCTTCCAAGCCTCTCGGAGGTCGTGGGGCCGAACGGCGAGCGTCAAAGCTCTCGGTTTCGCTCCAGTAGTAGGCCTTTGACTAAATTGTAACATGACGACCTATGTGATTTTGGCAGGACTTTTAGCGCTTGCTTTTGAGCTAGTGGGCTAAGATTTGAAACAAACGATCGGTGGGAATCCAGCTTTCAGGGGAGGCCTCTTCCAAGCCTCTCGGAGGTCGTGGGGCCGAACGGCGAGCGTCAAAGCTCTCGGTTTCGCTCCAGTAGTAGGCCTTTGACTAAATTGTAACATGACGACCGATGTGATTTTGGCAGGACTTTTTAGCGCTTGCTTTTGAGCTAGTGGGCTAAGATTTGAAACAAACGATCGGTGGGAATCCAGCTTTCAGGGGAGGCCTCTTCCAAGCCTCTCGGAGGTCGTGGGGCCGAACGGCGAGCGTCAAAGCTCTCGGTTTCGCTCCAGTAGTAGGCCTTTGACTAAATTGTAACATGACGACCTATGTGATTTTGGCAGGACTTTTTAGCGCTTGCTTTTGAGCTAGTGGGCTAAGATTTGAAACAAACGATCGGTGGGAATCCAGCTTTCAGGGGAGGCCTCTTCCAAGCCTCTCGGAGGTCGTGGGGCCGAACGGCGAGCGTCAAAGCTCTCGGTTTCGCTCCAGTAGTAGGCCTTTGACTAAATTGTAACATGACGACCTATGTGATTTTGGCAGGACTTTTTAGCGCTTGCTTTTGAGCTAGTGGGCTAAGATTTGAAACAAACGATCGGTGGGAATCCAGCTTTCAGGGGAGGCCTCTTCCAAGCCTCTCGGAGGTCGTGGGGCCGAACGGCGAGCGTCAAAGCTCTCGGTTTCGCTCCAGTAGTAGGCCTTTGACTAAATTGTAACATGACGACCGATGTGATTTTGGCAGGACTTTTTAGCGCTTGCTTTTGAGCTAGTGGGCTAAGATTTGAAACAAACGATCGGTGGGAATCCAGCTTTCAGGGGAGGCCTCTTCCAAGCCTCTCGGAGGTCGTGGGGCCGAACGGCGAGCGTCAAAGCTCTCGGTTTCGCTCCAGTAGTAGGCCTTTGACTAAATTGTAACATGACGACCTATGTGATTTTGGCAGGACTTTTTAGCGCTTGCTTTTGAGCTAGTGGGCTAAGATTTGAAACAAACGATCGGTGGGAATCCAGCTTTCAGGGGAGGCCTCTTCCAAGCCTCTCGGAGGTCGTGGGGCCGAACGGCGAGCGTCAAAGCTCTCGGTTTCGCTCCAGTAGTAGGCCTTTGACTAAATTGTAACATGACGACCGATGTGATTTTGGCAGGACTTTTTAGCGCTTGCTTTTGAGCTAGTGGGCTAAGATTTGAAACAAACGATCGGTGGGAATCCAGCTTTCAGGGGAGGCCTCTTCCAAGCCTCTCGGAGGTCGTGGGGCCGAACGGCGAGCGTCAAAGCTCTCGGTTTCGCTCCAGTAGTAGGCCTTTGACTAAATTGTAACATGACGACCTATGTGATTTTGGCAGGACTTTTTAGCGCTTGCTTTTGAGCTAGTGGGCTAAGATTTGAAACAAACGATCGGTGGGAATCCAGCTTTCAGGGGAGGCCTCTTCCAAGCCTCTCGGAGGTCGTGGGGCCGAACGGCGAGCGTCAAAGCTCTCGGTTTCGCTCCAGTAGTAGGCCTTTGACTAAATTGTAACATGACGACCGATGTGATTTTGGCAGGACTTTTTAGCGCTTGCTTTTGAGCTAGTGGGCTAAGATTTGAAACAAACGATCGGTGGGAATCCAGCTTTCAGGGGAGGCCTCTTCCAAGCCTCTCGGAGGTCGTGGGGCCGAACGGCGAGCGTCAAAGCTCTCGGTTTCGCTCCAGTAGTAGGCCTTTGACTAAATTGTAACATGACGACCTATGTGATTTTGGCAGGACTTTTTAGCGCTTGCTTTTGAGCTAGTGGGCTAAGATTTGAAACAAACGATCGGTGGGAATCCAGCTTTCAGGGGAGGCCTCTTCCAAGCCTCTCGGAGGTCGTGGGGCCGAACGGCGAGCGTCAAAGCTCTCGGTTTCGCTCCAGTAGTAGGCCTTTGACTAAATTGTAACATGACGACCGATGTGATTTTGGCAGGACTTTTTAGCGCTTGCTTTTGAGCTAGTGGGCTAAGATTTGAAACAAACGATCGGTGGGAATCCAGCTTTCAGGGGAGGCCTCTTCCAAGCCTCTCGGAGGTCGTGGGGCCGAACGGCGAGCGTCAAAGCTCTCGGTTTCGCTCCAGTAGTAGGCCTTTGACTAAATTGTAACATGACGACCGATGTGATTTTGGCAGGACTTTTTAGCGCTTGCTTTTGAGCTAGTGGGCTAAGATTTGAAACAAACGATCGGTGGGAATCCAGCTTTCAGGGGAGGCCTCTTCCAAGCCTCTCGGAGGTCGTGGGGCCGAACGGCGAGCGTCAAAGCTCTCGGTTTCGCTCCAGTAGTAGGCCTTTGACTAAATTGTAACATGACGACCGATGTGATTTTGGCAGGACTTTTTAGCGCTTGCTTTTGAGCTAGTGGGCTAAGATTTGAAACAAACGATCGGTGGGAATCCAGCTTTCAGGGGAGGCCTCTTCCAAGCCTCTCGGAGGTCGTGGGGCCGAACGGCGAGCGTCAAAGCTCTCGGTTTCGCTCCAGTAGTAGGCCTTTGACTAAATTGTAACATGACGACCTATGTGATTTTGGCAGGACTTTTTAGCGCTTGCTTTTGAGCTAGTGGGCTAAGATTTGAAACAAACGATCGGTGGGAATCCAGCTTTCAGGGGAGGCCTCTTCCAAGCCTCTCGGAGGTCGTGGGGCCGAACGGCGAGCGTCAAAGCTCTCGGTTTCGCTCCAGTAGTAGGCCTTTGACTAAATTGTAACATGACGACCGATGTGATTTTGGCAGGACTTTTTAGCGCTTGCTTTTGAGCTAGTGGGCTAAGATTTGAAACAAACGATCGGTGGGAATCCAGCTTTCAGGGGAGGCCTCTTCCAAGCCTCTCGGAGGTCGTGGGGCCGAACGGCGAGCGTCAAAGCTCTCGGTTTCGCTCCAGTAGTAGGCCTTTGACTAAATTGTAACATGACGACCGATGTGATTTTGGCAGGACTTTTTAGCGCTTGCTTTTGAGCTAGTGGGCTAAGATTTGAAACAAACGATCGGTGGGAATCCAGCTTTCAGGGGAGGCCTCTTCCAAGCCTCTCGGAGGTCGTGGGGCCGAACGGCGAGCGTCAAAGCTCTCGGTTTCGCTCCAGTAGTAGGCCTTTGACTAAATTGTAACATGACGACCGATGTGATTTTGGCAGGACTTTTTAGCGCTTGCTTTTGAGCTAGTGGGCTAAGATTTGAAACAAACGATCGGTGGGAATCCAGCTTTCAGGGGAGGCCTCTTCCAAGCCTCTCGGAGGTCGTGGGGCCGAACGGCGAGCGTCAAAGCTCTCGGTTTCGCTCCAGTAGTAGGCCTTTGACTAAATTGTAACATGACGACCTATGTGATTTTGGCAGGACTTTTTAGCGCTTGCTTTTGAGCTAGTGGGCTAAGATTTGAAACAAACGATCGGTGGGAATCCAGCTTTCAGGGGAGGCCTCTTCCAAGCCTCTCGGAGGTCGTGGGGCCGAACGGCGAGCGTCAAAGCTCTCGGTTTCGCTCCAGTAGTAGGCCTTTGACTAAATTGTAACATGACGACCGATGTGATTTTGGCAGGACTTTTTAGCGCTTGCTTTTGAGCTAGTGGGCTAAGATTTGAAACAAACGATCGGTGGGAATCCAGCTTTCAGGGGAGGCCTCTTCCAAGCCTCTCGGAGGTCGTGGGGCCGAACGGCGAGCGTCAAAGCTCTCGGTTTCGCTCCAGTAGTAGGCCTTTGACTAAATTGTAACATGACGACCGATGTGATTTTGGCAGGACTTTTTAGCGCTTGCTTTTGAGCTAGTGGGCTAAGATTTGAAACAAACGATCGGTGGGAATCCAGCTTTCAGGGGAGGCCTCTTCCAAGCCTCTCGGAGGTCGTGGGGCCGAACGGCGAGCGTCAAAGCTCTCGGTTTCGCTCCAGTAGTAGGCCTTTGACTAAATTGTAACATGACGACCGATGTGATTTTGGCAGGACTTTTTAGCGCTTGCTTTTGAGCTAGTGGGCTAAGATTTGAAACAAACGATCGGTGGGAATCCAGCTTTCAGGGGAGGCCTCTTCCAAGCCTCTCGGAGGTCGTGGGGCCGAACGGCGAGCGTCAAAGCTCTCGGTTTCGCTCCAGTAGTAGGCCTTTGACTAAATTGTAACATGACGACCTATGTGATTTTGGCAGGACTTTTTAGCGCTTGCTTTTGAGCTAGTGGGCTAAGATTTGAAACAAACGATCGGTGGGAATCCAGCTTTCAGGGGAGGCCTCTTCCAAGCCTCTCGGAGGTCGTGGGGCCGAACGGCGAGCGTCAAAGCTCTCGGTTTCGCTCCAGTAGTAGGCCTTTGACTAAATTGTAACATGACGACCGATGTGATTTTGGCAGGACTTTTTAGCGCTTGCTTTTGAGCTAGTGGGCTAAGATTTGAAACAAACGATCGGTGGGAATCCAGCTTTCAGGGGAGGCCTCTTCCAAGCCTCTCGGAGGTCGTGGGGCCGAACGGCGAGCGTCAAAGCTCTCGGTTTCGCTCCAGTAGTAGGCCTTTGACTAAATTGTAACATGACGACCGATGTGATTTTGGCAGGACTTTTTAGCGCTTGCTTTTGAGCTAGTGGGCTAAGATTTGAAACAAACGATCGGTGGGAATCCAGCTTTCAGGGGAGGCCTCTTCCAAGCCTCTCGGAGGTCGTGGGGCCGAACGGCGAGCGTCAAAGCTCTCGGTTTCGCTCCAGTAGTAGGCCTTTGACTAAATTGTAACATGACGACCTATGTGATTTTGGCAGGACTTTTTAGCGCTTGCTTTTGAGCTAGTGGGCTAAGATTTGAAACAAACGATCGGTGGGAATCCAGCTTTCAGGGGAGGCCTCTTCCAAGCCTCTCGGAGGTCGTGGGGCCGAACGGCGAGCGTCAAAGCTCTCGGTTTCGCTCCAGTAGTAGGCCTTTGACTAAATTGTAACATGACGACCGATGTGATTTTGGCAGGACTTTTTAGCGCTTGCTTTTGAGCTAGTGGGCTAAGATTTGAAACAAACGATCGGTGGGAATCCAGCTTTCAGGGGAGGCCTCTTCCAAGCCTCTCGGAGGTCGTGGGGCCGAACGGCGAGCGTCAAAGCTCTCGGTTTCGCTCCAGTAGTAGGCCTTTGACTAAATTGTAACATGACGACCGATGTGATTTTGGCAGGACTTTTTAGCGCTTGCTTTTGAGCTAGTGGGCTAAGATTTGAAACAAACGATCGGTGGGAATCCAGCTTTCAGGGGAGGCCTCTTCCAAGCCTCTCGGAGGTCGTGGGGCCGAACGGCGAGCGTCAAAGCTCTCGGTTTCGCTCCAGTAGTAGGCCTTTGACTAAATTGTAACATGACGACCGATGTGATTTTGGCAGGACTTTTTAGCGCTTGCTTTTGAGCTAGTGGGCTAAGATTTGAAACAAACGATCGGTGGGAATCCAGCTTTCAGGGGAGGCCTCTTCCAAGCCTCTCGGAGGTCGTGGGGCCGAACGGCGAGCGTCAAAGCTCTCGGTTTCGCTCCAGTAGTAGGCCTTTGACTAAATTGTAACATGACGACCGATGTGATTTTGGCAGGACTTTTTAGCGCTTGCTTTTGAGCTAGTGGGCTAAGATTTGAAACAAACGATCGGTGGGAATCCAGCTTTCAGGGGAGGCCTCTTCCAAGCCTCTCGGAGGTCGTGGGGCCGAACGGCGAGCGTCAAAGCTCTCGGTTTCGCTCCAGTAGTAGGCCTTTGACTAAATTGTAACATGACGACCTATGTGATTTTGGCAGGACTTTTTAGCGCTTGCTTTTGAGCTAGTGGGCTAAGATTTGAAACAAACGATCGGTGGGAATCCAGCTTTCAGGGGAGGCCTCTTCCAAGCCTCTCGGAGGTCGTGGGGCCGAACGGCGAGCGTCAAAGCTCTCGGTTTCGCTCCAGTAGTAGGCCTTTGACTAAATTGTAACATGACGACCGATGTGATTTTGGCAGGACTTTTTAGCGCTTGCTTTTGAGCTAGTGGGCTAAGATTTGAAACAAACGATCGGTGGGAATCCAGCTTTCAGGGGAGGCCTCTTCCAAGCCTCTCGGAGGTCGTGGGGCCGAACGGCGAGCGTCAAAGCTCTCGGTTTCGCTCCAGTAGTAGGCCTTTGACTAAATTGTAACATGACGACCGATGTGATTTTGGCAGGACTTTTTAGCGCTTGCTTTTGAGCTAGTGGGCTAAGATTTGAAACAAACGATCGGTGGGAATCCAGCTTTCAGGGGAGGCCTCTTCCAAGCCTCTCGGAGGTCGTGGGGCCGAACGGCGAGCGTCAAAGCTCTCGGTTTCGCTCCAGTAGTAGGCCTTTGACTAAATTGTAACATGACGACCGATGTGATTTTGGCAGGACTTTTTAGCGCTTGCTTTTGAGCTAGTGGGCTAAGATTTGAAACAAACGATCGGTGGGAATCCAGCTTTCAGGGGAGGCCTCTTCCAAGCCTCTCGGAGGTCGTGGGGCCGAACGGCGAGCGTCAAAGCTCTCGGTTTCGCTCCAGTAGTAGGCCTTTGACTAAATTGTAACATGACGACCTATGTGATTTTGGCAGGACTTTTTAGCGCTTGCTTTTGAGCTAGTGGGCTAAGATTTGAAACAAACGATCGGTGGGAATCCAGCTTTCAGGGGAGGCCTCTTCCAAGCCTCTCGGAGGTCGTGGGGCCGAACGGCGAGCGTCAAAGCTCTCGGTTTCGCTCCAGTAGTAGGCCTTTGACTAAATTGTAACATGACGACCTATGTGATTTTGGCAGGACTTTTTAGCGCTTGCTTTTGAGCTAGTGGGCTAAGATTTGAAACAAACGATCGGTGGGAATCCAGCTTTCAGGGGAGGCCTCTTCCAAGCCTCTCGGAGGTCGTGGGGCCGAACGGCGAGCGTCAAAGCTCTCGGTTTCGCTCCAGTAGTAGGCCTTTGACTAAATTGTAACATGACGACCTATGTGATTTTGGCAGGACTTTTTAGCGCTTGCTTTTGAGCTAGTGGGCTAAGATTTGAAACAAACGATCGGTGGGAATCCAGCTTTCAGGGGAGGCCTCTTCCAAGCCTCTCGGAGGTCGTGGGGCCGAACGGCGAGCGTCAAAGCTCTCGGTTTCGCTCCAGTAGTAGGCCTTTGACTAAATTGTAACATGACGACCGATGTGATTTTGGCAGGACTTTTTAGCGCTTGCTTTTGAGCTAGTGGGCTAAGATTTGAAACAAACGATCGGTGGGAATCCAGCTTTCAGGGGAGGCCTCTTCCAAGCCTCTCGGAGGTCGTGGGGCCGAACGGCGAGCGTCAAAGCTCTCGGTTTCGCTCCAGTAGTAGGCCTTTGACTAAATTGTAACATGACGACCTATGTGATTTTGGCAGGACTTTTTAGCGCTTGCTTTTGAGCTAGTGGGCTAAGATTTGAAACAAACGATCGGTGGGAATCCAGCTTTCAGGGGAGGCCTCTTCCAAGCCTCTCGGAGGTCGTGGGGCCGAACGGCGAGCGTCAAAGCTCTCGGTTTCGCTCCAGTAGTAGGCCTTTGACTAAATTGTAACATGACGACCGATGTGATTTTGGCAGGACTTTTTAGCGCTTGCTTTTGAGCTAGTGGGCTAAGATTTGAAACAAACGATCGGTGGGAATCCAGCTTTCAGGGGAGGCCTCTTCCAAGCCTCTCGGAGGTCGTGGGGCCGAACGGCGAGCGTCAAAGCTCTCGGTTTCGCTCCAGTAGTAGGCCTTTGACTAAATTGTAACATGACGACCTATGTGATTTTGGCAGGACTTTTTAGCGCTTGCTTTTGAGCTAGTGGGCTAAGATTTGAAACAAACGATCGGTGGGAATCCAGCTTTCAGGGGAGGCCTCTTCCAAGCCTCTCGGAGGTCGTGGGGCCGAACGGCGAGCGTCAAAGCTCTCGGTTTCGCTCCAGTAGTAGGCCTTTGACTAAATTGTAACATGACGACCGATGTGATTTTGGCAGGACTTTTTAGCGCTTGCTTTTGAGCTAGTGGGCTAAGATTTGAAACAAACGATCGGTGGGAATCCAGCTTTCAGGGGAGGCCTCTTCCAAGCCTCTCGGAGGTCGTGGGGCCGAACGGCGAGCGTCAAAGCTCTCGGTTTCGCTCCAGTAGTAGGCCTTTGACTAAATTGTAACATGACGACCGATGTGATTTTGGCAGGACTTTTTAGCGCTTGCTTTTGAGCTAGTGGGCTAAGATTTGAAACAAACGATCGGTGGGAATCCAGCTTTCAGGGGAGGCCTCTTCCAAGCCTCTCGGAGGTCGTGGGGCCGAACGGCGAGCGTCAAAGCTCTCGGTTTCGCTCCAGTAGTAGGCCTTTGACTAAATTGTAACATGACGACCGATGTGATTTTGGCAGGACTTTTTAGCGCTTGCTTTTGAGCTAGTGGGCTAAGATTTGAAACAAACGATCGGTGGGAATCCAGCTTTCAGGGGAGGCCTCTTCCAAGCCTCTCGGAGGTCGTGGGGCCGAACGGCGAGCGTCAAAGCTCTCGGTTTCGCTCCAGTAGTAGGCCTTTGACTAAATTGTAACATGACGACCTATGTGATTTTGGCAGGACTTTTTAGCGCTTGCTTTTGAGCTAGTGGGCTAAGATTTGAAACAAACGATCGGTGGGAATCCAGCTTTCAGGGGAGGCCTCTTCCAAGCCTCTCGGAGGTCGTGGGGCCGAACGGCGAGCGTCAAAGCTCTCGGTTTCGCTCCAGTAGTAGGCCTTTGACTAAATTGTAACATGACGACCTATGTGATTTTGGCAGGACTTTTTAGCGCTTGCTTTTGAGCTAGTGGGCTAAGATTTGAAACAAACGATCGGTGGGAATCCAGCTTTCAGGGGAGGCCTCTTCCAAGCCTCTCGGAGGTCGTGGGGCCGAACGGCGAGCGTCAAAGCTCTCGGTTTCGCTCCAGTAGTAGGCCTTTGACTAAATTGTAACATGACGACCTATGTGATTTTGGCAGGACTTTTTAGCGCTTGCTTTTGAGCTAGTGGGCTAAGATTTGAAACAAACGATCGGTGGGAATCCAGCTTTCAGGGGAGGCCTCTTCCAAGCCTCTCGGAGGTCGTGGGGCCGAACGGCGAGCGTCAAAGCTCTCGGTTTCGCTCCAGTAGTAGGCCTTTGACTAAATTGTAACATGACGACCGATGTGATTTTGGCAGGACTTTTTAGCGCTTGCTTTTGAGCTAGTGGGCTAAGATTTGAAACAAACGATCGGTGGGAATCCAGCTTTCAGGGGAGGCCTCTTCCAAGCCTCTCGGAGGTCGTGGGGCCGAACGGCGAGCGTCAAAGCTCTCGGTTTCGCTCCAGTAGTAGGCCTTTGACTAAATTGTAACATGACGACCGATGTGATTTTGGCAGGACTTTTTAGCGCTTGCTTTTGAGCTAGTGGGCTAAGATTTGAAACAAACGATCGGTGGGAATCCAGCTTTCAGGGGAGGCCTCTTCCAAGCCTCTCGGAGGTCGTGGGGCCGAACGGCGAGCGTCAAAGCTCTCGGTTTCGCTCCAGTAGTAGGCCTTTGACTAAATTGTAACATGACGACCGATGTGATTTTGGCAGGACTTTTTAGCGCTTGCTTTTGAGCTAGTGGGCTAAGATTTGAAACAAACGATCGGTGGGAATCCAGCTTTCAGGGGAGGCCTCTTCCAAGCCTCTCGGAGGTCGTGGGGCCGAACGGCGAGCGTCAAAGCTCTCGGTTTCGCTCCAGTAGTAGGCCTTTGACTAAATTGTAACATGACGACCTATGTGATTTTGGCAGGACTTTTTAGCGCTTGCTTTTGAGCTAGTGGGCTAAGATTTGAAACAAACGATCGGTGGGAATCCAGCTTTCAGGGGAGGCCTCTTCCAAGCCTCTCGGAGGTCGTGGGGCCGAACGGCGAGCGTCAAAGCTCTCGGTTTCGCTCCAGTAGTAGGCCTTTGACTAAATTGTAACATGACGACCGATGTGATTTTGGCAGGACTTTTTAGCGCTTGCTTTTGAGCTAGTGGGCTAAGATTTGAAACAAACGATCGGTGGGAATCCAGCTTTCAGGGGAGGCCTCTTCCAAGCCTCTCGGAGGTCGTGGGGCCGAACGGCGAGCGTCAAAGCTCTCGGTTTCGCTCCAGTAGTAGGCCTTTGACTAAATTGTAACATGACGACCTATGTGATTTTGGCAGGACTTTTTAGCGCTTGCTTTTGAGCTAGTGGGCTAAGATTTGAAACAAACGATCGGTGGGAATCCAGCTTTCAGGGGAGGCCTCTTCCAAGCCTCTCGGAGGTCGTGGGGCCGAACGGCGAGCGTCAAAGCTCTCGGTTTCGCTCCAGTAGTAGGCCTTTGACTAAATTGTAACATGACGACCGATGTGATTTTGGCAGGACTTTTTAGCGCTTGCTTTTGAGCTAGTGGGCTAAGATTTGAAACAAACGATCGGTGGGAATCCAGCTTTCAGGGGAGGCCTCTTCCAAGCCTCTCGGAGGTCGTGGGGCCGAACGGCGAGCGTCAAAGCTCTCGGTTTCGCTCCAGTAGTAGGCCTTTGACTAAATTGTAACATGACGACCGATGTGATTTTGGCAGGACTTTTTAGCGCTTGCTTTTGAGCTAGTGGGCTAAGATTTGAAACAAACGATCGGTGGGAATCCAGCTTTCAGGGGAGGCCTCTTCCAAGCCTCTCGGAGGTCGTGGGGCCGAACGGCGAGCGTCAAAGCTCTCGGTTTCGCTCCAGTAGTAGGCCTTTGACTAAATTGTAACATGACGACCTATGTGATTTTGGCAGGACTTTTTAGCGCTTGCTTTTGAGCTAGTGGGCTAAGATTTGAAACAAACGATCGGTGGGAATCCAGCTTTCAGGGGAGGCCTCTTCCAAGCCTCTCGGAGGTCGTGGGGCCGAACGGCGAGCGTCAAAGCTCTCGGTTTCGCTCCAGTAGTAGGCCTTTGACTAAATTGTAACATGACGACCTATGTGATTTTGGCAGGACTTTTTAGCGCTTGCTTTTGAGCTAGTGGGCTAAGATTTGAAACAAACGATCGGTGGGAATCCAGCTTTCAGGGGAGGCCTCTTCCAAGCCTCTCGGAGGTCGTGGGGCCGAACGGCGAGCGTCAAAGCTCTCGGTTTCGCTCCAGTAGTAGGCCTTTGACTAAATTGTAACATGACGACCTATGTGATTTTGGCAGGACTTTTTAGCGCTTGCTTTTGAGCTAGTGGGCTAAGATTTGAAACAAACGATCGGTGGGAATCCAGCTTTCAGGGGAGGCCTCTTCCAAGCCTCTCGGAGGTCGTGGGGCCGAACGGCGAGCGTCAAAGCTCTCGGTTTCGCTCCAGTAGTAGGCCTTTGACTAAATTGTAACATGACGACCGATGTGATTTTGGCAGGACTTTTTAGCGCTTGCTTTTGAGCTAGTGGGCTAAGATTTGAAACAAACGATCGGTGGGAATCCAGCTTTCAGGGGAGGCCTCTTCCAAGCCTCTCGGAGGTCGTGGGGCCGAACGGCGAGCGTCAAAGCTCTCGGTTTCGCTCCAGTAGTAGGCCTTTGACTAAATTGTAACATGACGACCTATGTGATTTTGGCAGGACTTTTTAGCGCTTGCTTTTGAGCTAGTGGGCTAAGATTTGAAACAAACGATCGGTGGGAATCCAGCTTTCAGGGGAGGCCTCTTCCAAGCCTCTCGGAGGTCGTGGGGCCGAACGGCGAGCGTCAAAGCTCTCGGTTTCGCTCCAGTAGTAGGCCTTTGACTAAATTGTAACATGACGACCGATGTGATTTTGGCAGGACTTTTTAGCGCTTGCTTTTGAGCTAGTGGGCTAAGATTTGAAACAAACGATCGGTGGGAATCCAGCTTTCAGGGGAGGCCTCTTCCAAGCCTCTCGGAGGTCGTGGGGCCGAACGGCGAGCGTCAAAGCTCTCGGTTTCGCTCCAGTAGTAGGCCTTTGACTAAATTGTAACATGACGACCTATGTGATTTTGGCAGGACTTTTTAGCGCTTGCTTTTGAGCTAGTGGGCTAAGATTTGAAACAAACGATCGGTGGGAATCCAGCTTTCAGGGGAGGCCTCTTCCAAGCCTCTCGGAGGTCGTGGGGCCGAACGGCGAGCGTCAAAGCTCTCGGTTTCGCTCCAGTAGTAGGCCTTTGACTAAATTGTAACATGACGACCGATGTGATTTTGGCAGGACTTTTTAGCGCTTGCTTTTGAGCTAGTGGGCTAAGATTTGAAACAAACGATCGGTGGGAATCCAGCTTTCAGGGGAGGCCTCTTCCAAGCCTCTCGGAGGTCGTGGGGCCGAACGGCGAGCGTCAAAGCTCTCGGTTTCGCTCCAGTAGTAGGCCTTTGACTAAATTGTAACATGACGACCTATGTGATTTTGGCAGGACTTTTTAGCGCTTGCTTTTGAGCTAGTGGGCTAAGATTTGAAACAAACGATCGGTGGGAATCCAGCTTTCAGGGGAGGCCTCTTCCAAGCCTCTCGGAGGTCGTGGGGCCGAACGGCGAGCGTCAAAGCTCTCGGTTTCGCTCCAGTAGTAGGCCTTTGACTAAATTGTAACATGACGACCTATGTGATTTTGGCAGGACTTTTTAGCGCTTGCTTTTGAGCTAGTGGGCTAAGATTTGAAACAAACGATCGGTGGGAATCCAGCTTTCAGGGGAGGCCTCTTCCAAGCCTCTCGGAGGTCGTGGGGCCGAACGGCGAGCGTCAAAGCTCTCGGTTTCGCTCCAGTAGTAGGCCTTTGACTAAATTGTAACATGACGACCGATGTGATTTTGGCAGGACTTTTTAGCGCTTGCTTTTGAGCTAGTGGGCTAAGATTTGAAACAAACGATCGGTGGGAATCCAGCTTTCAGGGGAGGCCTCTTCCAAGCCTCTCGGAGGTCGTGGGGCCGAACGGCGAGCGTCAAAGCTCTCGGTTTCGCTCCAGTAGTAGGCCTTTGACTAAATTGTAACATGACGACCGATGTGATTTTGGCAGGACTTTTTAGCGCTTGCTTTTGAGCTAGTGGGCTAAGATTTGAAACAAACGATCGGTGGGAATCCAGCTTTCAGGGGAGGCCTCTTCCAAGCCTCTCGGAGGTCGTGGGGCCGAACGGCGAGCGTCAAAGCTCTCGGTTTCGCTCCAGTAGTAGGCCTTTGACTAAATTGTAACATGACGACCGATGTGATTTTGGCAGGACTTTTTAGCGCTTGCTTTTGAGCTAGTGGGCTAAGATTTGAAACAAACGATCGGTGGGAATCCAGCTTTCAGGGGAGGCCTCTTCCAAGCCTCTCGGAGGTCGTGGGGCCGAACGGCGAGCGTCAAAGCTCTCGGTTTCGCTCCAGTAGTAGGCCTTTGACTAAATTGTAACATGACGACCGATGTGATTTTGGCAGGACTTTTTAGCGCTTGCTTTTGAGCTAGTGGGCTAAGATTTGAAACAAACGATCGGTGGGAATCCAGCTTTCAGGGGAGGCCTCTTCCAAGCCTCTCGGAGGTCGTGGGGCCGAACGGCGAGCGTCAAAGCTCTCGGTTTCGCTCCAGTAGTAGGCCTTTGACTAAATTGTAACATGACGACCTATGTGATTTTGGCAGGACTTTTTAGCGCTTGCTTTTGAGCTAGTGGGCTAAGATTTGAAACAAACGATCGGTGGGAATCCAGCTTTCAGGGGAGGCCTCTTCCAAGCCTCTCGGAGGTCGTGGGGCCGAACGGCGAGCGTCAAAGCTCTCGGTTTCGCTCCAGTAGTAGGCCTTTGACTAAATTGTAACATGACGACCGATGTGATTTTGGCAGGACTTTTTAGCGCTTGCTTTTGAGCTAGTGGGCTAAGATTTGAAACAAACGATCGGTGGGAATCCAGCTTTCAGGGGAGGCCTCTTCCAAGCCTCTCGGAGGTCGTGGGGCCGAACGGCGAGCGTCAAAGCTCTCGGTTTCGCTCCAGTAGTAGGCCTTTGACTAAATTGTAACATGACGACCGATGTGATTTTGGCAGGACTTTTTAGCGCTTGCTTTTGAGCTAGTGGGCTAAGATTTGAAACAAACGATCGGTGGGAATCCAGCTTTCAGGGGAGGCCTCTTCCAAGCCTCTCGGAGGTCGTGGGGCCGAACGGCGAGCGTCAAAGCTCTCGGTTTCGCTCCAGTAGTAGGCCTTTGACTAAATTGTAACATGACGACCGATGTGATTTTGGCAGGACTTTTTAGCGCTTGCTTTTGAGCTAGTGGGCTAAGATTTGAAACAAACGATCGGTGGGAATCCAGCTTTCAGGGGAGGCCTCTTCCAAGCCTCTCGGAGGTCGTGGGGCCGAACGGCGAGCGTCAAAGCTCTCGGTTTCGCTCCAGTAGTAGGCCTTTGACTAAATTGTAACATGACGACCGATGTGATTTTGGCAGGACTTTTTAGCGCTTGCTTTTGAGCTAGTGGGCTAAGATTTGAAACAAACGATCGGTGGGAATCCAGCTTTCAGGGGAGGCCTCTTCCAAGCCTCTCGGAGGTCGTGGGGCCGAACGGCGAGCGTCAAAGCTCTCGGTTTCGCTCCAGTAGTAGGCCTTTGACTAAATTGTAACATGACGACCGATGTGATTTTGGCAGGACTTTTTAGCGCTTGCTTTTGAGCTAGTGGGCTAAGATTTGAAACAAACGATCGGTGGGAATCCAGCTTTCAGGGGAGGCCTCTTCCAAGCCTCTCGGAGGTCGTGGGGCCGAACGGCGAGCGTCAAAGCTCTCGGTTTCGCTCCAGTAGTAGGCCTTTGACTAAATTGTAACATGACGACCGATGTGATTTTGGCAGGACTTTTTAGCGCTTGCTTTTGAGCTAGTGGGCTAAGATTTGAAACAAACGATCGGTGGGAATCCAGCTTTCAGGGGAGGCCTCTTCCAAGCCTCTCGGAGGTCGTGGGGCCGAACGGCGAGCGTCAAAGCTCTCGGTTTCGCTCCAGTAGTAGGCCTTTGACTAAATTGTAACATGACGACCTATGTGATTTTGGCAGGACTTTTTAGCGCTTGCTTTTGAGCTAGTGGGCTAAGATTTGAAACAAACGATCGGTGGGAATCCAGCTTTCAGGGGAGGCCTCTTCCAAGCCTCTCGGAGGTCGTGGGGCCGAACGGCGAGCGTCAAAGCTCTCGGTTTCGCTCCAGTAGTAGGCCTTTGACTAAATTGTAACATGACGACCGATGTGATTTTGGCAGGACTTTTTAGCGCTTGCTTTTGAGCTAGTGGGCTAAGATTTGAAACAAACGATCGGTGGGAATCCAGCTTTCAGGGGAGGCCTCTTCCAAGCCTCTCGGAGGTCGTGGGGCCGAACGGCGAGCGTCAAAGCTCTCGGTTTCGCTCCAGTAGTAGGCCTTTGACTAAATTGTAACATGACGACCGATGTGATTTTGGCAGGACTTTTTAGCGCTTGCTTTTGAGCTAGTGGGCTAAGATTTGAAACAAACGATCGGTGGGAATCCAGCTTTCAGGGGAGGCCTCTTCCAAGCCTCTCGGAGGTCGTGGGGCCGAACGGCGAGCGTCAAAGCTCTCGGTTTCGCTCCAGTAGTAGGCCTTTGACTAAATTGTAACATGACGACCGATGTGATTTTGGCAGGACTTTTTAGCGCTTGCTTTTGAGCTAGTGGGCTAAGATTTGAAACAAACGATCGGTGGGAATCCAGCTTTCAGGGGAGGCCTCTTCCAAGCCTCTCGGAGGTCGTGGGGCCGAACGGCGAGCGTCAAAGCTCTCGGTTTCGCTCCAGTAGTAGGCCTTTGACTAAATTGTAACATGACGACCTATGTGATTTTGGCAGGACTTTTTAGCGCTTGCTTTTGAGCTAGTGGGCTAAGATTTGAAACAAACGATCGGTGGGAATCCAGCTTTCAGGGGAGGCCTCTTCCAAGCCTCTCGGAGGTCGTGGGGCCGAACGGCGAGCGTCAAAGCTCTCGGTTTCGCTCCAGTAGTAGGCCTTTGACTAAATTGTAACATGACGACCGATGTGATTTTGGCAGGACTTTTTAGCGCTTGCTTTTGAGCTAGTGGGCTAAGATTTGAAACAAACGATCGGTGGGAATCCAGCTTTCAGGGGAGGCCTCTTCCAAGCCTCTCGGAGGTCGTGGGGCCGAACGGCGAGCGTCAAAGCTCTCGGTTTCGCTCCAGTAGTAGGCCTTTGACTAAATTGTAACATGACGACCGATGTGATTTTGGCAGGACTTTTTAGCGCTTGCTTTTGAGCTAGTGGGCTAAGATTTGAAACAAACGATCGGTGGGAATCCAGCTTTCAGGGGAGGCCTCTTCCAAGCCTCTCGGAGGTCGTGGGGCCGAACGGCGAGCGTCAAAGCTCTCGGTTTCGCTCCAGTAGTAGGCCTTTGACTAAATTGTAACATGACGACCGATGTGATTTTGGCAGGACTTTTTAGCGCTTGCTTTTGAGCTAGTGGGCTAAGATTTGAAACAAACGATCGGTGGGAATCCAGCTTTCAGGGGAGGCCTCTTCCAAGCCTCTCGGAGGTCGTGGGGCCGAACGGCGAGCGTCAAAGCTCTCGGTTTCGCTCCAGTAGTAGGCCTTTGACTAAATTGTAACATGACGACCGATGTGATTTTGGCAGGACTTTTTAGCGCTTGCTTTTGAGCTAGTGGGCTAAGATTTGAAACAAACGATCGGTGGGAATCCAGCTTTCAGGGGAGGCCTCTTCCAAGCCTCTCGGAGGTCGTGGGGCCGAACGGCGAGCGTCAAAGCTCTCGGTTTCGCTCCAGTAGTAGGCCTTTGACTAAATTGTAACATGACGACCGATGTGATTTTGGCAGGACTTTTTAGCGCTTGCTTTTGAGCTAGTGGGCTAAGATTTGAAACAAACGATCGGTGGGAATCCAGCTTTCAGGGGAGGCCTCTTCCAAGCCTCTCGGAGGTCGTGGGGCCGAACGGCGAGCGTCAAAGCTCTCGGTTTCGCTCCAGTAGTAGGCCTTTGACTAAATTGTAACATGACGACCGATGTGATTTTGGCAGGACTTTTTAGCGCTTGCTTTTGAGCTAGTGGGCTAAGATTTGAAACAAACGATCGGTGGGAATCCAGCTTTCAGGGGAGGCCTCTTCCAAGCCTCTCGGAGGTCGTGGGGCCGAACGGCGAGCGTCAAAGCTCTCGGTTTCGCTCCAGTAGTAGGCCTTTGACTAAATTGTAACATGACGACCGATGTGATTTTGGCAGGACTTTTTAGCGCTTGCTTTTGAGCTAGTGGGCTAAGATTTGAAACAAACGATCGGTGGGAATCCAGCTTTCAGGGGAGGCCTCTTCCAAGCCTCTCGGAGGTCGTGGGGCCGAACGGCGAGCGTCAAAGCTCTCGGTTTCGCTCCAGTAGTAGGCCTTTGACTAAATTGTAACATGACGACCTATGTGATTTTGGCAGGACTTTTTAGCGCTTGCTTTTGAGCTAGTGGGCTAAGATTTGAAACAAACGATCGGTGGGAATCCAGCTTTCAGGGGAGGCCTCTTCCAAGCCTCTCGGAGGTCGTGGGGCCGAACGGCGAGCGTCAAAGCTCTCGGTTTCGCTCCAGTAGTAGGCCTTTGACTAAATTGTAACATGACGACCTATGTGATTTTGGCAGGACTTTTTAGCGCTTGCTTTTGAGCTAGTGGGCTAAGATTTGAAACAAACGATCGGTGGGAATCCAGCTTTCAGGGGAGGCCTCTTCCAAGCCTCTCGGAGGTCGTGGGGCCGAACGGCGAGCGTCAAAGCTCTCGGTTTCGCTCCAGTAGTAGGCCTTTGACTAAATTGTAACATGACGACCGATGTGATTTTGGCAGGACTTTTTAGCGCTTGCTTTTGAGCTAGTGGGCTAAGATTTGAAACAAACGATCGGTGGGAATCCAGCTTTCAGGGGAGGCCTCTTCCAAGCCTCTCGGAGGTCGTGGGGCCGAACGGCGAGCGTCAAAGCTCTCGGTTTCGCTCCAGTAGTAGGCCTTTGACTAAATTGTAACATGACGACCGATGTGATTTTGGCAGGACTTTTTAGCGCTTGCTTTTGAGCTAGTGGGCTAAGATTTGAAACAAACGATCGGTGGGAATCCAGCTTTCAGGGGAGGCCTCTTCCAAGCCTCTCGGAGGTCGTGGGGCCGAACGGCGAGCGTCAAAGCTCTCGGTTTCGCTCCAGTAGTAGGCCTTTGACTAAATTGTAACATGACGACCGATGTGATTTTGGCAGGACTTTTTAGCGCTTGCTTTTGAGCTAGTGGGCTAAGATTTGAAACAAACGATCGGTGGGAATCCAGCTTTCAGGGGAGGCCTCTTCCAAGCCTCTCGGAGGTCGTGGGGCCGAACGGCGAGCGTCAAAGCTCTCGGTTTCGCTCCAGTAGTAGGCCTTTGACTAAATTGTAACATGACGACCGATGTGATTTTGGCAGGACTTTTTAGCGCTTGCTTTTGAGCTAGTGGGCTAAGATTTGAAACAAACGATCGGTGGGAATCCAGCTTTCAGGGGAGGCCTCTTCCAAGCCTCTCGGAGGTCGTGGGGCCGAACGGCGAGCGTCAAAGCTCTCGGTTTCGCTCCAGTAGTAGGCCTTTGACTAAATTGTAACATGACGACCGATGTGATTTTGGCAGGACTTTTTAGCGCTTGCTTTTGAGCTAGTGGGCTAAGATTTGAAACAAACGATCGGTGGGAATCCAGCTTTCAGGGGAGGCCTCTTCCAAGCCTCTCGGAGGTCGTGGGGCCGAACGGCGAGCGTCAAAGCTCTCGGTTTCGCTCCAGTAGTAGGCCTTTGACTAAATTGTAACATGACGACCTATGTGATTTTGGCAGGACTTTTTAGCGCTTGCTTTTGAGCTAGTGGGCTAAGATTTGAAACAAACGATCGGTGGGAATCCAGCTTTCAGGGGAGGCCTCTTCCAAGCCTCTCGGAGGTCGTGGGGCCGAACGGCGAGCGTCAAAGCTCTCGGTTTCGCTCCAGTAGTAGGCCTTTGACTAAATTGTAACATGACGACCGATGTGATTTTGGCAGGACTTTTTAGCGCTTGCTTTTGAGCTAGTGGGCTAAGATTTGAAACAAACGATCGGTGGGAATCCAGCTTTCAGGGGAGGCCTCTTCCAAGCCTCTCGGAGGTCGTGGGGCCGAACGGCGAGCGTCAAAGCTCTCGGTTTCGCTCCAGTAGTAGGCCTTTGACTAAATTGTAACATGACGACCGATGTGATTTTGGCAGGACTTTTTAGCGCTTGCTTTTGAGCTAGTGGGCTAAGATTTGAAACAAACGATCGGTGGGAATCCAGCTTTCAGGGGAGGCCTCTTCCAAGCCTCTCGGAGGTCGTGGGGCCGAACGGCGAGCGTCAAAGCTCTCGGTTTCGCTCCAGTAGTAGGCCTTTGACTAAATTGTAACATGACGACCTATGTGATTTTGGCAGGACTTTTTAGCGCTTGCTTTTGAGCTAGTGGGCTAAGATTTGAAACAAACGATCGGTGGGAATCCAGCTTTCAGGGGAGGCCTCTTCCAAGCCTCTCGGAGGTCGTGGGGCCGAACGGCGAGCGTCAAAGCTCTCGGTTTCGCTCCAGTAGTAGGCCTTTGACTAAATTGTAACATGACGACCGATGTGATTTTGGCAGGACTTTTTAGCGCTTGCTTTTGAGCTAGTGGGCTAAGATTTGAAACAAACGATCGGTGGGAATCCAGCTTTCAGGGGAGGCCTCTTCCAAGCCTCTCGGAGGTCGTGGGGCCGAACGGCGAGCGTCAAAGCTCTCGGTTTCGCTCCAGTAGTAGGCCTTTGACTAAATTGTAACATGACGACCTATGTGATTTTGGCAGGACTTTTTAGCGCTTGCTTTTGAGCTAGTGGGCTAAGATTTGAAACAAACGATCGGTGGGAATCCAGCTTTCAGGGGAGGCCTCTTCCAAGCCTCTCGGAGGTCGTGGGGCCGAACGGCGAGCGTCAAAGCTCTCGGTTTCGCTCCAGTAGTAGGCCTTTGACTAAATTGTAACATGACGACCTATGTGATTTTGGCAGGACTTTTTAGCGCTTGCTTTTGAGCTAGTGGGCTAAGATTTGAAACAAACGATCGGTGGGAATCCAGCTTTCAGGGGAGGCCTCTTCCAAGCCTCTCGGAGGTCGTGGGGCCGAACGGCGAGCGTCAAAGCTCTCGGTTTCGCTCCAGTAGTAGGCCTTTGACTAAATTGTAACATGACGACCTATGTGATTTTGGCAGGACTTTTTAGCGCTTGCTTTTGAGCTAGTGGGCTAAGATTTGAAACAAACGATCGGTGGGAATCCAGCTTTCAGGGGAGGCCTCTTCCAAGCCTCTCGGAGGTCGTGGGGCCGAACGGCGAGCGTCAAAGCTCTCGGTTTCGCTCCAGTAGTAGGCCTTTGACTAAATTGTAACATGACGACCTATGTGATTTTGGCAGGACTTTTTAGCGCTTGCTTTTGAGCTAGTGGGCTAAGATTTGAAACAAACGATCGGTGGGAATCCAGCTTTCAGGGGAGGCCTCTTCCAAGCCTCTCGGAGGTCGTGGGGCCGAACGGCGAGCGTCAAAGCTCTCGGTTTCGCTCCAGTAGTAGGCCTTTGACTAAATTGTAACATGACGACCTATGTGATTTTGGCAGGACTTTTTAGCGCTTGCTTTTGAGCTAGTGGGCTAAGATTTGAAACAAACGATCGGTGGGAATCCAGCTTTCAGGGGAGGCCTCTTCCAAGCCTCTCGGAGGTCGTGGGGCCGAACGGCGAGCGTCAAAGCTCTCGGTTTCGCTCCAGTAGTAGGCCTTTGACTAAATTGTAACATGACGACCGATGTGATTTTGGCAGGACTTTTTAGCGCTTGCTTTTGAGCTAGTGGGCTAAGATTTGAAACAAACGATCGGTGGGAATCCAGCTTTCAGGGGAGGCCTCTTCCAAGCCTCTCGGAGGTCGTGGGGCCGAACGGCGAGCGTCAAAGCTCTCGGTTTCGCTCCAGTAGTAGGCCTTTGACTAAATTGTAACATGACGACCGATGTGATTTTGGCAGGACTTTTTAGCGCTTGCTTTTGAGCTAGTGGGCTAAGATTTGAAACAAACGATCGGTGGGAATCCAGCTTTCAGGGGAGGCCTCTTCCAAGCCTCTCGGAGGTCGTGGGGCCGAACGGCGAGCGTCAAAGCTCTCGGTTTCGCTCCAGTAGTAGGCCTTTGACTAAATTGTAACATGACGACCTATGTGATTTTGGCAGGACTTTTTAGCGCTTGCTTTTGAGCTAGTGGGCTAAGATTTGAAACAAACGATCGGTGGGAATCCAGCTTTCAGGGGAGGCCTCTTCCAAGCCTCTCGGAGGTCGTGGGGCCGAACGGCGAGCGTCAAAGCTCTCGGTTTCGCTCCAGTAGTAGGCCTTTGACTAAATTGTAACATGACGACCGATGTGATTTTGGCAGGACTTTTTAGCGCTTGCTTTTGAGCTAGTGGGCTAAGATTTGAAACAAACGATCGGTGGGAATCCAGCTTTCAGGGGAGGCCTCTTCCAAGCCTCTCGGAGGTCGTGGGGCCGAACGGCGAGCGTCAAAGCTCTCGGTTTCGCTCCAGTAGTAGGCCTTTGACTAAATTGTAACATGACGACCGATGTGATTTTGGCAGGACTTTTTAGCGCTTGCTTTTGAGCTAGTGGGCTAAGATTTGAAACAAACGATCGGTGGGAATCCAGCTTTCAGGGGAGGCCTCTTCCAAGCCTCTCGGAGGTCGTGGGGCCGAACGGCGAGCGTCAAAGCTCTCGGTTTCGCTCCAGTAGTAGGCCTTTGACTAAATTGTAACATGACGACCGATGTGATTTTGGCAGGACTTTTTAGCGCTTGCTTTTGAGCTAGTGGGCTAAGATTTGAAACAAACGATCGGTGGGAATCCAGCTTTCAGGGGAGGCCTCTTCCAAGCCTCTCGGAGGTCGTGGGGCCGAACGGCGAGCGTCAAAGCTCTCGGTTTCGCTCCAGTAGTAGGCCTTTGACTAAATTGTAACATGACGACCGATGTGATTTTGGCAGGACTTTTTAGCGCTTGCTTTTGAGCTAGTGGGCTAAGATTTGAAACAAACGATCGGTGGGAATCCAGCTTTCAGGGGAGGCCTCTTCCAAGCCTCTCGGAGGTCGTGGGGCCGAACGGCGAGCGTCAAAGCTCTCGGTTTCGCTCCAGTAGTAGGCCTTTGACTAAATTGTAACATGACGACCTATGTGATTTTGGCAGGACTTTTTAGCGCTTGCTTTTGAGCTAGTGGGCTAAGATTTGAAACAAACGATCGGTGGGAATCCAGCTTTCAGGGGAGGCCTCTTCCAAGCCTCTCGGAGGTCGTGGGGCCGAACGGCGAGCGTCAAAGCTCTCGGTTTCGCTCCAGTAGTAGGCCTTTGACTAAATTGTAACATGACGACCTATGTGATTTTGGCAGGACTTTTTAGCGCTTGCTTTTGAGCTAGTGGGCTAAGATTTGAAACAAACGATCGGTGGGAATCCAGCTTTCAGGGGAGGCCTCTTCCAAGCCTCTCGGAGGTCGTGGGGCCGAACGGCGAGCGTCAAAGCTCTCGGTTTCGCTCCAGTAGTAGGCCTTTGACTAAATTGTAACATGACGACCGATGTGATTTTGGCAGGACTTTTTAGCGCTTGCTTTTGAGCTAGTGGGCTAAGATTTGAAACAAACGATCGGTGGGAATCCAGCTTTCAGGGGAGGCCTCTTCCAAGCCTCTCGGAGGTCGTGGGGCCGAACGGCGAGCGTCAAAGCTCTCGGTTTCGCTCCAGTAGTAGGCCTTTGACTAAATTGTAACATGACGACCGATGTGATTTTGGCAGGACTTTTTAGCGCTTGCTTTTGAGCTAGTGGGCTAAGATTTGAAACAAACGATCGGTGGGAATCCAGCTTTCAGGGGAGGCCTCTTCCAAGCCTCTCGGAGGTCGTGGGGCCGAACGGCGAGCGTCAAAGCTCTCGGTTTCGCTCCAGTAGTAGGCCTTTGACTAAATTGTAACATGACGACCTATGTGATTTTGGCAGGACTTTTTAGCGCTTGCTTTTGAGCTAGTGGGCTAAGATTTGAAACAAACGATCGGTGGGAATCCAGCTTTCAGGGGAGGCCTCTTCCAAGCCTCTCGGAGGTCGTGGGGCCGAACGGCGAGCGTCAAAGCTCTCGGTTTCGCTCCAGTAGTAGGCCTTTGACTAAATTGTAACATGACGACCTATGTGATTTTGGCAGGACTTTTTAGCGCTTGCTTTTGAGCTAGTGGGCTAAGATTTGAAACAAACGATCGGTGGGAATCCAGCTTTCAGGGGAGGCCTCTTCCAAGCCTCTCGGAGGTCGTGGGGCCGAACGGCGAGCGTCAAAGCTCTCGGTTTCGCTCCAGTAGTAGGCCTTTGACTAAATTGTAACATGACGACCTATGTGATTTTGGCAGGACTTTTTAGCGCTTGCTTTTGAGCTAGTGGGCTAAGATTTGAAACAAACGATCGGTGGGAATCCAGCTTTCAGGGGAGGCCTCTTCCAAGCCTCTCGGAGGTCGTGGGGCCGAACGGCGAGCGTCAAAGCTCTCGGTTTCGCTCCAGTAGTAGGCCTTTGACTAAATTGTAACATGACGACCGATGTGATTTTGGCAGGACTTTTTAGCGCTTGCTTTTGAGCTAGTGGGCTAAGATTTGAAACAAACGATCGGTGGGAATCCAGCTTTCAGGGGAGGCCTCTTCCAAGCCTCTCGGAGGTCGTGGGGCCGAACGGCGAGCGTCAAAGCTCTCGGTTTCGCTCCAGTAGTAGGCCTTTGACTAAATTGTAACATGACGACCGATGTGATTTTGGCAGGACTTTTTAGCGCTTGCTTTTGAGCTAGTGGGCTAAGATTTGAAACAAACGATCGGTGGGAATCCAGCTTTCAGGGGAGGCCTCTTCCAAGCCTCTCGGAGGTCGTGGGGCCGAACGGCGAGCGTCAAAGCTCTCGGTTTCGCTCCAGTAGTAGGCCTTTGACTAAATTGTAACATGACGACCGATGTGATTTTGGCAGGACTTTTTAGCGCTTGCTTTTGAGCTAGTGGGCTAAGATTTGAAACAAACGATCGGTGGGAATCCAGCTTTCAGGGGAGGCCTCTTCCAAGCCTCTCGGAGGTCGTGGGGCCGAACGGCGAGCGTCAAAGCTCTCGGTTTCGCTCCAGTAGTAGGCCTTTGACTAAATTGT
Source organism: Phyllopteryx taeniolatus (assembly GCF_024500385.1). NCBI lineage: Eukaryota > Metazoa > Chordata > Actinopteri > Syngnathiformes > Syngnathidae > Phyllopteryx > Phyllopteryx taeniolatus. The sequence goes on from NW_026903283.1 coordinate 47,127, forward strand.
AACATGACGACCTATGTGATTTTGGCAGGACTTTTTAGCGCTTGCTTTTGAGCTAGTGGGCTAAGATTTGAAACAAACGATCGGTGGGAATCCAGCTTTCAGGGGAGGCCTCTTCCAAGCCTCTCGGAGGTCGTGGGGCCGAACGGCGAGCGTCAAAGCTCTCGGTTTCGCTCCAGTAGTAGGCCTTTGACTAAATTGTAACATGACGACCTATGTGATTTTGGCAGGACTTTTTAGCGCTTGCTTTTGAGCTAGTGGGCTAAGATTTGAAACAAACGATCGGTGGGAATCCAGCTTTCAGGGGAGGCCTCTTCCAAGCCTCTCGGAGGTCGTGGGGCCGAACGGCGAGCGTCAAAGCTCTCGGTTTCGCTCCAGTAGTAGGCCTTTGACTAAATTGTAACATGACGACCGATGTGATTTTGGCAGGACTTTTTAGCGCTTGCTTTTGAGCTAGTGGGCTAAGATTTGAAACAAACGATCGGTGGGAATCCAGCTTTCAGGGGAGGCCTCTTCCAAGCCTCTCGGAGGTCGTGGGGCCGAACGGCGAGCGTCAAAGCTCTCGGTTTCGCTCCAGTAGTAGGCCTTTGACTAAATTGTAACATGACGACCGATGTGATTTTGGCAGGACTTTTTAGCGCTTGCTTTTGAGCTAGTGGGCTAAGATTTGAAACAAACGATCGGTGGGAATCCAGCTTTCAGGGGAGGCCTCTTCCAAGCCTCTCGGAGGTCGTGGGGCCGAACGGCGAGCGTCAAAGCTCTCGGTTTCGCTCCAGTAGTAGGCCTTTGACTAAATTGTAACATGACGACCTATGTGATTTTGGCAGGACTTTTTAGCGCTTGCTTTTGAGCTAGTGGGCTAAGATTTGAAACAAACGATCGGTGGGAATCCAGCTTTCAGGGGAGGCCTCTTCCAAGCCTCTCGGAGGTCGTGGGGCCGAACGGCGAGCGTCAAAGCTCTCGGTTTCGCTCCAGTAGTAGGCCTTTGACTAAATTGTAACATGACGACCGATGTGATTTTGGCAGGACTTTTTAGCGCTTGCTTTTGAGCTAGTGGGCTAAGATTTGAAACAAACGATCGGTGGGAATCCAGCTTTCAGGGGAGGCCTCTTCCAAGCCTCTCGGAGGTCGTGGGGCCGAACGGCGAGCGTCAAAGCTCTCGGTTTCGCTCCAGTAGTAGGCCTTTGACTAAATTGTAACATGACGACCGATGTGATTTTGGCAGGACTTTTTAGCGCTTGCTTTTGAGCTAGTGGGCTAAGATTTGAAACAAACGATCGGTGGGAATCCAGCTTTCAGGGGAGGCCTCTTCCAAGCCTCTCGGAGGTCGTGGGGCCGAACGGCGAGCGTCAAAGCTCTCGGTTTCGCTCCAGTAGTAGGCCTTTGACTAAATTGTAACATGACGACCGATGTGATTTTGGCAGGACTTTTTAGCGCTTGCTTTTGAGCTAGTGGGCTAAGATTTGAAACAAACGATCGGTGGGAATCCAGCTTTCAGGGGAGGCCTCTTCCAAGCCTCTCGGAGGTCGTGGGGCCGAACGGCGAGCGTCAAAGCTCTCGGTTTCGCTCCAGTAGTAGGCCTTTGACTAAATTGTAACATGACGACCGATGTGATTTTGGCAGGACTTTTTAGCGCTTGCTTTTGAGCTAGTGGGCTAAGATTTGAAACAAACGATCGGTGGGAATCCAGCTTTCAGGGGAGGCCTCTTCCAAGCCTCTCGGAGGTCGTGGGGCCGAACGGCGAGCGTCAAAGCTCTCGGTTTCGCTCCAGTAGTAGGCCTTTGACTAAATTGTAACATGACGACCTATGTGATTTTGGCAGGACTTTTTAGCGCTTGCTTTTGAGCTAGTGGGCTAAGATTTGAAACAAACGATCGGTGGGAATCCAGCTTTCAGGGGAGGCCTCTTCCAAGCCTCTCGGAGGTCGTGGGGCCGAACGGCGAGCGTCAAAGCTCTCGGTTTCGCTCCAGTAGTAGGCCTTTGACTAAATTGTAACATGACGACCGATGTGATTTTGGCAGGACTTTTTAGCGCTTGCTTTTGAGCTAGTGGGCTAAGATTTGAAACAAACGATCGGTGGGAATCCAGCTTTCAGGGGAGGCCTCTTCCAAGCCTCTCGGAGGTCGTGGGGCCGAACGGCGAGCGTCAAAGCTCTCGGTTTCGCTCCAGTAGTAGGCCTTTGACTAAATTGTAACATGACGACCTATGTGATTTTGGCAGGACTTTTTAGCGCTTGCTTTTGAGCTAGTGGGCTAAGATTTGAAACAAACGATCGGTGGGAATCCAGCTTTCAGGGGAGGCCTCTTCCAAGCCTCTCGGAGGTCGTGGGGCCGAACGGCGAGCGTCAAAGCTCTCGGTTTCGCTCCAGTAGTAGGCCTTTGACTAAATTGTAACATGACGACCGATGTGATTTTGGCAGGACTTTTTAGCGCTTGCTTTTGAGCTAGTGGGCTAAGATTTGAAACAAACGATCGGTGGGAATCCAGCTTTCAGGGGAGGCCTCTTCCAAGCCTCTCGGAGGTCGTGGGGCCGAACGGCGAGCGTCAAAGCTCTCGGTTTCGCTCCAGTAGTAGGCCTTTGACTAAATTGTAACATGACGACCTATGTGATTTTGGCAGGACTTTTTAGCGCTTGCTTTTGAGCTAGTGGGCTAAGATTTGAAACAAACGATCGGTGGGAATCCAGCTTTCAGGGGAGGCCTCTTCCAAGCCTCTCGGAGGTCGTGGGGCCGAACGGCGAGCGTCAAAGCTCTCGGTTTCGCTCCAGTAGTAGGCCTTTGACTAAATTGTAACATGACGACCGATGTGATTTTGGCAGGACTTTTTAGCGCTTGCTTTTGAGCTAGTGGGCTAAGATTTGAAACAAACGATCGGTGGGAATCCAGCTTTCAGGGGAGGCCTCTTCCAAGCCTCTCGGAGGTCGTGGGGCCGAACGGCGAGCGTCAAAGCTCTCGGTTTCGCTCCAGTAGTAGGCCTTTGACTAAATTGTAACATGACGACCGATGTGATTTTGGCAGGACTTTTTAGCGCTTGCTTTTGAGCTAGTGGGCTAAGATTTGAAACAAACGATCGGTGGGAATCCAGCTTTCAGGGGAGGCCTCTTCCAAGCCTCTCGGAGGTCGTGGGGCCGAACGGCGAGCGTCAAAGCTCTCGGTTTCGCTCCAGTAGTAGGCCTTTGACTAAATTGTAACATGACGACCTATGTGATTTTGGCAGGACTTTTTAGCGCTTGCTTTTGAGCTAGTGGGCTAAGATTTGAAACAAACGATCGGTGGGAATCCAGCTTTCAGGGGAGGCCTCTTCCAAGCCTCTCGGAGGTCGTGGGGCCGAACGGCGAGCGTCAAAGCTCTCGGTTTCGCTCCAGTAGTAGGCCTTTGACTAAATTGTAACATGACGACCGATGTGATTTTGGCAGGACTTTTTAGCGCTTGCTTTTGAGCTAGTGGGCTAAGATTTGAAACAAACGATCGGTGGGAATCCAGCTTTCAGGGGAGGCCTCTTCCAAGCCTCTCGGAGGTCGTGGGGCCGAACGGCGAGCGTCAAAGCTCTCGGTTTCGCTCCAGTAGTAGGCCTTTGACTAAATTGTAACATGACGACCGATGTGATTTTGGCAGGACTTTTTAGCGCTTGCTTTTGAGCTAGTGGGCTAAGATTTGAAACAAACGATCGGTGGGAATCCAGCTTTCAGGGGAGGCCTCTTCCAAGCCTCTCGGAGGTCGTGGGGCCGAACGGCGAGCGTCAAAGCTCTCGGTTTCGCTCCAGTAGTAGGCCTTTGACTAAATTGTAACATGACGACCGATGTGATTTTGGCAGGACTTTTTAGCGCTTGCTTTTGAGCTAGTGGGCTAAGATTTGAAACAAACGATCGGTGGGAATCCAGCTTTCAGGGGAGGCCTCTTCCAAGCCTCTCGGAGGTCGTGGGGCCGAACGGCGAGCGTCAAAGCTCTCGGTTTCGCTCCAGTAGTAGGCCTTTGACTAAATTGTAACATGACGACCGATGTGATTTTGGCAGGACTTTTTAGCGCTTGCTTTTGAGCTAGTGGGCTAAGATTTGAAACAAACGATCGGTGGGAATCCAGCTTTCAGGGGAGGCCTCTTCCAAGCCTCTCGGAGGTCGTGGGGCCGAACGGCGAGCGTCAAAGCTCTCGGTTTCGCTCCAGTAGTAGGCCTTTGACTAAATTGTAACATGACGACCTATGTGATTTTGGCAGGACTTTTTAGCGCTTGCTTTTGAGCTAGTGGGCTAAGATTTGAAACAAACGATCGGTGGGAATCCAGCTTTCAGGGGAGGCCTCTTCCAAGCCTCTCGGAGGTCGTGGGGCCGAACGGCGAGCGTCAAAGCTCTCGGTTTCGCTCCAGTAGTAGGCCTTTGACTAAATTGTAACATGACGACCGATGTGATTTTGGCAGGACTTTTTAGCGCTTGCTTTTGAGCTAGTGGGCTAAGATTTGAAACAAACGATCGGTGGGAATCCAGCTTTCAGGGGAGGCCTCTTCCAAGCCTCTCGGAGGTCGTGGGGCCGAACGGCGAGCGTCAAAGCTCTCGGTTTCGCTCCAGTAGTAGGCCTTTGACTAAATTGTAACATGACGACCTATGTGATTTTGGCAGGACTTTTTAGCGCTTGCTTTTGAGCTAGTGGGCTAAGATTTGAAACAAACGATCGGTGGGAATCCAGCTTTCAGGGGAGGCCTCTTCCAAGCCTCTCGGAGGTCGTGGGGCCGAACGGCGAGCGTCAAAGCTCTCGGTTTCGCTCCAGTAGTAGGCCTTTGACTAAATTGTAACATGACGACCGATGTGATTTTGGCAGGACTTTTTAGCGCTTGCTTTTGAGCTAGTGGGCTAAGATTTGAAACAAACGATCGGTGGGAATCCAGCTTTCAGGGGAGGCCTCTTCCAAGCCTCTCGGAGGTCGTGGGGCCGAACGGCGAGCGTCAAAGCTCTCGGTTTCGCTCCAGTAGTAGGCCTTTGACTAAATTGTAACATGACGACCTATGTGATTTTGGCAGGACTTTTTAGCGCTTGCTTTTGAGCTAGTGGGCTAAGATTTGAAACAAACGATCGGTGGGAATCCAGCTTTCAGGGGAGGCCTCTTCCAAGCCTCTCGGAGGTCGTGGGGCCGAACGGCGAGCGTCAAAGCTCTCGGTTTCGCTCCAGTAGTAGGCCTTTGACTAAATTGTAACATGACGACCTATGTGATTTTGGCAGGACTTTTTAGCGCTTGCTTTTGAGCTAGTGGGCTAAGATTTGAAACAAACGATCGGTGGGAATCCAGCTTTCAGGGGAGGCCTCTTCCAAGCCTCTCGGAGGTCGTGGGGCCGAACGGCGAGCGTCAAAGCTCTCGGTTTCGCTCCAGTAGTAGGCCTTTGACTAAATTGTAACATGACGACCTATGTGATTTTGGCAGGACTTTTTAGCGCTTGCTTTTGAGCTAGTGGGCTAAGATTTGAAACAAACGATCGGTGGGAATCCAGCTTTCAGGGGAGGCCTCTTCCAAGCCTCTCGGAGGTCGTGGGGCCGAACGGCGAGCGTCAAAGCTCTCGGTTTCGCTCCAGTAGTAGGCCTTTGACTAAATTGTAACATGACGACCTATGTGATTTTGGCAGGACTTTTTAGCGCTTGCTTTTGAGCTAGTGGGCTAAGATTTGAAACAAACGATCGGTGGGAATCCAGCTTTCAGGGGAGGCCTCTTCCAAGCCTCTCGGAGGTCGTGGGGCCGAACGGCGAGCGTCAAAGCTCTCGGTTTCGCTCCAGTAGTAGGCCTTTGACTAAATTGTAACATGACGACCTATGTGATTTTGGCAGGACTTTTTAGCGCTTGCTTTTGAGCTAGTGGGCTAAGATTTGAAACAAACGATCGGTGGGAATCCAGCTTTCAGGGGAGGCCTCTTCCAAGCCTCTCGGAGGTCGTGGGGCCGAACGGCGAGCGTCAAAGCTCTCGGTTTCGCTCCAGTAGTAGGCCTTTGACTAAATTGTAACATGACGACCGATGTGATTTTGGCAGGACTTTTTAGCGCTTGCTTTTGAGCTAGTGGGCTAAGATTTGAAACAAACGATCGGTGGGAATCCAGCTTTCAGGGGAGGCCTCTTCCAAGCCTCTCGGAGGTCGTGGGGCCGAACGGCGAGCGTCAAAGCTCTCGGTTTCGCTCCAGTAGTAGGCCTTTGACTAAATTGTAACATGACGACCGATGTGATTTTGGCAGGACTTTTTAGCGCTTGCTTTTGAGCTAGTGGGCTAAGATTTGAAACAAACGATCGGTGGGAATCCAGCTTTCAGGGGAGGCCTCTTCCAAGCCTCTCGGAGGTCGTGGGGCCGAACGGCGAGCGTCAAAGCTCTCGGTTTCGCTCCAGTAGTAGGCCTTTGACTAAATTGTAACATGACGACCTATGTGATTTTGGCAGGACTTTTTAGCGCTTGCTTTTGAGCTAGTGGGCTAAGATTTGAAACAAACGATCGGTGGGAATCCAGCTTTCAGGGGAGGCCTCTTCCAAGCCTCTCGGAGGTCGTGGGGCCGAACGGCGAGCGTCAAAGCTCTCGGTTTCGCTCCAGTAGTAGGCCTTTGACTAAATTGTAACATGACGACCTATGTGATTTTGGCAGGACTTTTTAGCGCTTGCTTTTGAGCTAGTGGGCTAAGATTTGAAACAAACGATCGGTGGGAATCCAGCTTTCAGGGGAGGCCTCTTCCAAGCCTCTCGGAGGTCGTGGGGCCGAACGGCGAGCGTCAAAGCTCTCGGTTTCGCTCCAGTAGTAGGCCTTTGACTAAATTGTAACATGACGACCTATGTGATTTTGGCAGGACTTTTTAGCGCTTGCTTTTGAGCTAGTGGGCTAAGATTTGAAACAAACGATCGGTGGGAATCCAGCTTTCAGGGGAGGCCTCTTCCAAGCCTCTCGGAGGTCGTGGGGCCGAACGGCGAGCGTCAAAGCTCTCGGTTTCGCTCCAGTAGTAGGCCTTTGACTAAATTGTAACATGACGACCGATGTGATTTTGGCAGGACTTTTTAGCGCTTGCTTTTGAGCTAGTGGGCTAAGATTTGAAACAAACGATCGGTGGGAATCCAGCTTTCAGGGGAGGCCTCTTCCAAGCCTCTCGGAGGTCGTGGGGCCGAACGGCGAGCGTCAAAGCTCTCGGTTTCGCTCCAGTAGTAGGCCTTTGACTAAATTGTAACATGACGACCGATGTGATTTTGGCAGGACTTTTTAGCGCTTGCTTTTGAGCTAGTGGGCTAAGATTTGAAACAAACGATCGGTGGGAATCCAGCTTTCAGGGGAGGCCTCTTCCAAGCCTCTCGGAGGTCGTGGGGCCGAACGGCGAGCGTCAAAGCTCTCGGTTTCGCTCCAGTAGTAGGCCTTTGACTAAATTGTAACATGACGACCTATGTGATTTTGGCAGGACTTTTTAGCGCTTGCTTTTGAGCTAGTGGGCTAAGATTTGAAACAAACGATCGGTGGGAATCCAGCTTTCAGGGGAGGCCTCTTCCAAGCCTCTCGGAGGTCGTGGGGCCGAACGGCGAGCGTCAAAGCTCTCGGTTTCGCTCCAGTAGTAGGCCTTTGACTAAATTGTAACATGACGACCGATGTGATTTTGGCAGGACTTTTTAGCGCTTGCTTTTGAGCTAGTGGGCTAAGATTTGAAACAAACGATCGGTGGGAATCCAGCTTTCAGGGGAGGCCTCTTCCAAGCCTCTCGGAGGTCGTGGGGCCGAACGGCGAGCGTCAAAGCTCTCGGTTTCGCTCCAGTAGTAGGCCTTTGACTAAATTGTAACATGACGACCGATGTGATTTTGGCAGGACTTTTTAGCGCTTGCTTTTGAGCTAGTGGGCTAAGATTTGAAACAAACGATCGGTGGGAATCCAGCTTTCAGGGGAGGCCTCTTCCAAGCCTCTCGGAGGTCGTGGGGCCGAACGGCGAGCGTCAAAGCTCTCGGTTTCGCTCCAGTAGTAGGCCTTTGACTAAATTGTAACATGACGACCTATGTGATTTTGGCAGGACTTTTTAGCGCTTACTTTTGAGCTAGTGGGCTAAGATTTGAAACAAACGATCGGTGGGAATCCAGCTTTCAGGGGAGGCCTCTTCCAAGCCTCTCGGAGGTCGTGGGGCCGAACGGCGAGCGTCAAAGCTCTCGGTTTCGCTCCAGTAGTAGGCCTTTGACTAAATTGTAACATGACGACCGATGTGATTTTGGCAGGACTTTTTAGCGCTTGCTTTTGAGCTAGTGGGCTAAGATTTGAAACAAACGATCGGTGGGAATCCAGCTTTCAGGGGAGGCCTCTTCCAAGCCTCTCGGAGGTCGTGGGGCCGAACGGCGAGCGTCAAAGCTCTCGGTTTCGCTCCAGTAGTAGGCCTTTGACTAAATTGTAACATGACGACCGATGTGATTTTGGCAGGACTTTTTAGCGCTTGCTTTTGAGCTAGTGGGCTAAGATTTGAAACAAACGATCGGTGGGAATCCAGCTTTCAGGGGAGGCCTCTTCCAAGCCTCTCGGAGGTCGTGGGGCCGAACGGCGAGCGTCAAAGCTCTCGGTTTCGCTCCAGTAGTAGGCCTTTGACTAAATTGTAACATGACGACCTATGTGATTTTGGCAGGACTTTTTAGCGCTTGCTTTTGAGCTAGTGGGCTAAGATTTGAAACAAACGATCGGTGGGAATCCAGCTTTCAGGGGAGGCCTCTTCCAAGCCTCTCGGAGGTCGTGGGGCCGAACGGCGAGCGTCAAAGCTCTCGGTTTCGCTCCAGTAGTAGGCCTTTGACTAAATTGTAACATGACGACCGATGTGATTTTGGCAGGACTTTTTAGCGCTTGCTTTTGAGCTAGTGGGCTAAGATTTGAAACAAACGATCGGTGGGAATCCAGCTTTCAGGGGAGGCCTCTTCCAAGCCTCTCGGAGGTCGTGGGGCCGAACGGCGAGCGTCAAAGCTCTCGGTTTCGCTCCAGTAGTAGGCCTTTGACTAAATTGTAACATGACGACCTATGTGATTTTGGCAGGACTTTTTAGCGCTTGCTTTTGAGCTAGTGGGCTAAGATTTGAAACAAACGATCGGTGGGAATCCAGCTTTCAGGGGAGGCCTCTTCCAAGCCTCTCGGAGGTCGTGGGGCCGAACGGCGAGCGTCAAAGCTCTCGGTTTCGCTCCAGTAGTAGGCCTTTGACTAAATTGTAACATGACGACCGATGTGATTTTGGCAGGACTTTTTAGCGCTTGCTTTTGAGCTAGTGGGCTAAGATTTGAAACAAACGATCGGTGGGAATCCAGCTTTCAGGGGAGGCCTCTTCCAAGCCTCTCGGAGGTCGTGGGGCCGAACGGCGAGCGTCAAAGCTCTCGGTTTCGCTCCAGTAGTAGGCCTTTGACTAAATTGTAACATGACGACCGATGTGATTTTGGCAGGACTTTTTAGCGCTTGCTTTTGAGCTAGTGGGCTAAGATTTGAAACAAACGATCGGTGGGAATCCAGCTTTCAGGGGAGGCCTCTTCCAAGCCTCTCGGAGGTCGTGGGGCCGAACGGCGAGCGTCAAAGCTCTCGGTTTCGCTCCAGTAGTAGGCCTTTGACTAAATTGTAACATGACGACCGATGTGATTTTGGCAGGACTTTTTAGCGCTTGCTTTTGAGCTAGTGGGCTAAGATTTGAAACAAACGATCGGTGGGAATCCAGCTTTCAGGGGAGGCCTCTTCCAAGCCTCTCGGAGGTCGTGGGGCCGAACGGCGAGCGTCAAAGCTCTCGGTTTCGCTCCAGTAGTAGGCCTTTGACTAAATTGTAACATGACGACCTATGTGATTTTGGCAGGACTTTTTAGCGCTTGCTTTTGAGCTAGTGGGCTAAGATTTGAAACAAACGATCGGTGGGAATCCAGCTTTCAGGGGAGGCCTCTTCCAAGCCTCTCGGAGGTCGTGGGGCCGAACGGCGAGCGTCAAAGCTCTCGGTTTCGCTCCAGTAGTAGGCCTTTGACTAAATTGTAACATGACGACCGATGTGATTTTGGCAGGACTTTTTAGCGCTTGCTTTTGAGCTAGTGGGCTAAGATTTGAAACAAACGATCGGTGGGAATCCAGCTTTCAGGGGAGGCCTCTTCCAAGCCTCTCGGAGGTCGTGGGGCCGAACGGCGAGCGTCAAAGCTCTCGGTTTCGCTCCAGTAGTAGGCCTTTGACTAAATTGTAACATGACGACCGATGTGATTTTGGCAGGACTTTTTAGCGCTTGCTTTTGAGCTAGTGGGCTAAGATTTGAAACAAACGATCGGTGGGAATCCAGCTTTCAGGGGAGGCCTCTTCCAAGCCTCTCGGAGGTCGTGGGGCCGAACGGCGAGCGTCAAAGCTCTCGGTTTCGCTCCAGTAGTAGGCCTTTGACTAAATTGTAACATGACGACCTATGTGATTTTGGCAGGACTTTTTAGCGCTTGCTTTTGAGCTAGTGGGCTAAGATTTGAAACAAACGATCGGTGGGAATCCAGCTTTCAGGGGAGGCCTCTTCCAAGCCTCTCGGAGGTCGTGGGGCCGAACGGCGAGCGTCAAAGCTCTCGGTTTCGCTCCAGTAGTAGGCCTTTGACTAAATTGTAACATGACGACCTATGTGATTTTGGCAGGACTTTTTAGCGCTTGCTTTTGAGCTAGTGGGCTAAGATTTGAAACAAACGATCGGTGGGAATCCAGCTTTCAGGGGAGGCCTCTTCCAAGCCTCTCGGAGGTCGTGGGGCCGAACGGCGAGCGTCAAAGCTCTCGGTTTCGCTCCAGTAGTAGGCCTTTGACTAAATTGTAACATGACGACCGATGTGATTTTGGCAGGACTTTTTAGCGCTTGCTTTTGAGCTAGTGGGCTAAGATTTGAAACAAACGATCGGTGGGAATCCAGCTTTCAGGGGAGGCCTCTTCCAAGCCTCTCGGAGGTCGTGGGGCCGAACGGCGAGCGTCAAAGCTCTCGGTTTCGCTCCAGTAGTAGGCCTTTGACTAAATTGTAACATGACGACCGATGTGATTTTGGCAGGACTTTTTAGCGCTTGCTTTTGAGCTAGTGGGCTAAGATTTGAAACAAACGATCGGTGGGAATCCAGCTTTCAGGGGAGGCCTCTTCCAAGCCTCTCGGAGGTCGTGGGGCCGAACGGCGAGCGTCAAAGCTCTCGGTTTCGCTCCAGTAGTAGGCCTTTGACTAAATTGTAACATGACGACCGATGTGATTTTGGCAGGACTTTTTAGCGCTTGCTTTTGAGCTAGTGGGCTAAGATTTGAAACAAACGATCGGTGGGAATCCAGCTTTCAGGGGAGGCCTCTTCCAAGCCTCTCGGAGGTCGTGGGGCCGAACGGCGAGCGTCAAAGCTCTCGGTTTCGCTCCAGTAGTAGGCCTTTGACTAAATTGTAACATGACGACCGATGTGATTTTGGCAGGACTTTTTAGCGCTTGCTTTTGAGCTAGTGGGCTAAGATTTGAAACAAACGATCGGTGGGAATCCAGCTTTCAGGGGAGGCCTCTTCCAAGCCTCTCGGAGGTCGTGGGGCCGAACGGCGAGCGTCAAAGCTCTCGGTTTCGCTCCAGTAGTAGGCCTTTGACTAAATTGTAACATGACGACCGATGTGATTTTGGCAGGACTTTTTAGCGCTTGCTTTTGAGCTAGTGGGCTAAGATTTGAAACAAACGATCGGTGGGAATCCAGCTTTCAGGGGAGGCCTCTTCCAAGCCTCTCGGAGGTCGTGGGGCCGAACGGCGAGCGTCAAAGCTCTCGGTTTCGCTCCAGTAGTAGGCCTTTGACTAAATTGTAACATGACGACCTATGTGATTTTGGCAGGACTTTTTAGCGCTTGCTTTTGAGCTAGTGGGCTAAGATTTGAAACAAACGATCGGTGGGAATCCAGCTTTCAGGGGAGGCCTCTTCCAAGCCTCTCGGAGGTCGTGGGGCCGAACGGCGAGCGTCAAAGCTCTCGGTTTCGCTCCAGTAGTAGGCCTTTGACTAAATTGTAACATGACGACCGATGTGATTTTGGCAGGACTTTTTAGCGCTTGCTTTTGAGCTAGTGGGCTAAGATTTGAAACAAACGATCGGTGGGAATCCAGCTTTCAGGGGAGGCCTCTTCCAAGCCTCTCGGAGGTCGTGGGGCCGAACGGCGAGCGTCAAAGCTCTCGGTTTCGCTCCAGTAGTAGGCCTTTGACTAAATTGTAACATGACGACCGATGTGATTTTGGCAGGACTTTTTAGCGCTTGCTTTTGAGCTAGTGGGCTAAGATTTGAAACAAACGATCGGTGGGAATCCAGCTTTCAGGGGAGGCCTCTTCCAAGCCTCTCGGAGGTCGTGGGGCCGAACGGCGAGCGTCAAAGCTCTCGGTTTCGCTCCAGTAGTAGGCCTTTGACTAAATTGTAACATGACGACCTATGTGATTTTGGCAGGACTTTTTAGCGCTTGCTTTTGAGCTAGTGGGCTAAGATTTGAAACAAACGATCGGTGGGAATCCAGCTTTCAGGGGAGGCCTCTTCCAAGCCTCTCGGAGGTCGTGGGGCCGAACGGCGAGCGTCAAAGCTCTCGGTTTCGCTCCAGTAGTAGGCCTTTGACTAAATTGTAACATGACGACCGATGTGATTTTGGCAGGACTTTTTAGCGCTTGCTTTTGAGCTAGTGGGCTAAGATTTGAAACAAACGATCGGTGGGAATCCAGCTTTCAGGGGAGGCCTCTTCCAAGCCTCTCGGAGGTCGTGGGGCCGAACGGCGAGCGTCAAAGCTCTCGGTTTCGCTCCAGTAGTAGGCCTTTGACTAAATTGTAACATGACGACCGATGTGATTTTGGCAGGACTTTTTAGCGCTTGCTTTTGAGCTAGTGGGCTAAGATTTGAAACAAACGATCGGTGGGAATCCAGCTTTCAGGGGAGGCCTCTTCCAAGCCTCTCGGAGGTCGTGGGGCCGAACGGCGAGCGTCAAAGCTCTCGGTTTCGCTCCAGTAGTAGGCCTTTGACTAAATTGTAACATGACGACCTATGTGATTTTGGCAGGACTTTTTAGCGCTTGCTTTTGAGCTAGTGGGCTAAGATTTGAAACAAACGATCGGTGGGAATCCAGCTTTCAGGGGAGGCCTCTTCCAAGCCTCTCGGAGGTCGTGGGGCCGAACGGCGAGCGTCAAAGCTCTCGGTTTCGCTCCAGTAGTAGGCCTTTGACTAAATTGTAACATGACGACCGATGTGATTTTGGCAGGACTTTTTAGCGCTTGCTTTTGAGCTAGTGGGCTAAGATTTGAAACAAACGATCGGTGGGAATCCAGCTTTCAGGGGAGGCCTCTTCCAAGCCTCTCGGAGGTCGTGGGGCCGAACGGCGAGCGTCAAAGCTCTCGGTTTCGCTCCAGTAGTAGGCCTTTGACTAAATTGTAACATGACGACCTATGTGATTTTGGCAGGACTTTTTAGCGCTTGCTTTTGAGCTAGTGGGCTAAGATTTGAAACAAACGATCGGTGGGAATCCAGCTTTCAGGGGAGGCCTCTTCCAAGCCTCTCGGAGGTCGTGGGGCCGAACGGCGAGCGTCAAAGCTCTCGGTTTCGCTCCAGTAGTAGGCCTTTGACTAAATTGTAACATGACGACCGATGTGATTTTGGCAGGACTTTTTAGCGCTTGCTTTTGAGCTAGTGGGCTAAGATTTGAAACAAACGATCGGTGGGAATCCAGCTTTCAGGGGAGGCCTCTTCCAAGCCTCTCGGAGGTCGTGGGGCCGAACGGCGAGCGTCAAAGCTCTCGGTTTCGCTCCAGTAGTAGGCCTTTGACTAAATTGTAACATGACGACCTATGTGATTTTGGCAGGACTTTTTAGCGCTTGCTTTTGAGCTAGTGGGCTAAGATTTGAAACAAACGATCGGTGGGAATCCAGCTTTCAGGGGAGGCCTCTTCCAAGCCTCTCGGAGGTCGTGGGGCCGAACGGCGAGCGTCAAAGCTCTCGGTTTCGCTCCAGTAGTAGGCCTTTGACTAAATTGTAACATGACGACCGATGTGATTTTGGCAGGACTTTTTAGCGCTTGCTTTTGAGCTAGTGGGCTAAGATTTGAAACAAACGATCGGTGGGAATCCAGCTTTCAGGGGAGGCCTCTTCCAAGCCTCTCGGAGGTCGTGGGGCCGAACGGCGAGCGTCAAAGCTCTCGGTTTCGCTCCAGTAGTAGGCCTTTGACTAAATTGTAACATGACGACCGATGTGATTTTGGCAGGACTTTTTAGCGCTTGCTTTTGAGCTAGTGGGCTAAGATTTGAAACAAACGATCGGTGGGAATCCAGCTTTCAGGGGAGGCCTCTTCCAAGCCTCTCGGAGGTCGTGGGGCCGAACGGCGAGCGTCAAAGCTCTCGGTTTCGCTCCAGTAGTAGGCCTTTGACTAAATTGTAACATGACGACCGATGTGATTTTGGCAGGACTTTTTAGCGCTTGCTTTTGAGCTAGTGGGCTAAGATTTGAAACAAACGATCGGTGGGAATCCAGCTTTCAGGGGAGGCCTCTTCCAAGCCTCTCGGAGGTCGTGGGGCCGAACGGCGAGCGTCAAAGCTCTCGGTTTCGCTCCAGTAGTAGGCCTTTGACTAAATTGTAACATGACGACCGATGTGATTTTGGCAGGACTTTTTAGCGCTTGCTTTTGAGCTAGTGGGCTAAGATTTGAAACAAACGATCGGTGGGAATCCAGCTTTCAGGGGAGGCCTCTTCCAAGCCTCTCGGAGGTCGTGGGGCCGAACGGCGAGCGTCAAAGCTCTCGGTTTCGCTCCAGTAGTAGGCCTTTGACTAAATTGTAACATGACGACCTATGTGATTTTGGCAGGACTTTTTAGCGCTTGCTTTTGAGCTAGTGGGCTAAGATTTGAAACAAACGATCGGTGGGAATCCAGCTTTCAGGGGAGGCCTCTTCCAAGCCTCTCGGAGGTCGTGGGGCCGAACGGCGAGCGTCAAAGCTCTCGGTTTCGCTCCAGTAGTAGGCCTTTGACTAAATTGTAACATGACGACCGATGTGATTTTGGCAGGACTTTTTAGCGCTTGCTTTTGAGCTAGTGGGCTAAGATTTGAAACAAACGATCGGTGGGAATCCAGCTTTCAGGGGAGGCCTCTTCCAAGCCTCTCGGAGGTCGTGGGGCCGAACGGCGAGCGTCAAAGCTCTCGGTTTCGCTCCAGTAGTAGGCCTTTGACTAAATTGTAACATGACGACCGATGTGATTTTGGCAGGACTTTTTAGCGCTTGCTTTTGAGCTAGTGGGCTAAGATTTGAAACAAACGATCGGTGGGAATCCAGCTTTCAGGGGAGGCCTCTTCCAAGCCTCTCGGAGGTCGTGGGGCCGAACGGCGAGCGTCAAAGCTCTCGGTTTCGCTCCAGTAGTAGGCCTTTGACTAAATTGTAACATGACGACCTATGTGATTTTGGCAGGACTTTTTAGCGCTTGCTTTTGAGCTAGTGGGCTAAGATTTGAAACAAACGATCGGTGGGAATCCAGCTTTCAGGGGAGGCCTCTTCCAAGCCTCTCGGAGGTCGTGGGGCCGAACGGCGAGCGTCAAAGCTCTCGGTTTCGCTCCAGTAGTAGGCCTTTGACTAAATTGTAACATGACGACCGATGTGATTTTGGCAGGACTTTTTAGCGCTTGCTTTTGAGCTAGTGGGCTAAGATTTGAAACAAACGATCGGTGGGAATCCAGCTTTCAGGGGAGGCCTCTTCCAAGCCTCTCGGAGGTCGTGGGGCCGAACGGCGAGCGTCAAAGCTCTCGGTTTCGCTCCAGTAGTAGGCCTTTGACTAAATTGTAACATGACGACCGATGTGATTTTGGCAGGACTTTTTAGCGCTTGCTTTTGAGCTAGTGGGCTAAGATTTGAAACAAACGATCGGTGGGAATCCAGCTTTCAGGGGAGGCCTCTTCCAAGCCTCTCGGAGGTCGTGGGGCCGAACGGCGAGCGTCAAAGCTCTCGGTTTCGCTCCAGTAGTAGGCCTTTGACTAAATTGTAACATGACGACCTATGTGATTTTGGCAGGACTTTTTAGCGCTTGCTTTTGAGCTAGTGGGCTAAGATTTGAAACAAACGATCGGTGGGAATCCAGCTTTCAGGGGAGGCCTCTTCCAAGCCTCTCGGAGGTCGTGGGGCCGAACGGCGAGCGTCAAAGCTCTCGGTTTCGCTCCAGTAGTAGGCCTTTGACTAAATTGTAACATGACGACCTATGTGATTTTGGCAGGACTTTTTAGCGCTTGCTTTTGAGCTAGTGGGCTAAGATTTGAAACAAACGATCGGTGGGAATCCAGCTTTCAGGGGAGGCCTCTTCCAAGCCTCTCGGAGGTCGTGGGGCCGAACGGCGAGCGTCAAAGCTCTCGGTTTCGCTCCAGTAGTAGGCCTTTGACTAAATTGTAACATGACGACCGATGTGATTTTGGCAGGACTTTTTAGCGCTTGCTTTTGAGCTAGTGGGCTAAGATTTGAAACAAACGATCGGTGGGAATCCAGCTTTCAGGGGAGGCCTCTTCCAAGCCTCTCGGAGGTCGTGGGGCCGAACGGCGAGCGTCAAAGCTCTCGGTTTCGCTCCAGTAGTAGGCCTTTGACTAAATTGTAACATGACGACCTATGTGATTTTGGCAGGACTTTTTAGCGCTTGCTTTTGAGCTAGTGGGCTAAGATTTGAAACAAACGATCGGTGGGAATCCAGCTTTCAGGGGAGGCCTCTTCCAAGCCTCTCGGAGGTCGTGGGGCCGAACGGCGAGCGTCAAAGCTCTCGGTTTCGCTCCAGTAGTAGGCCTTTGACTAAATTGTAACATGACGACCGATGTGATTTTGGCAGGACTTTTTAGCGCTTGCTTTTGAGCTAGTGGGCTAAGATTTGAAACAAACGATCGGTGGGAATCCAGCTTTCAGGGGAGGCCTCTTCCAAGCCTCTCGGAGGTCGTGGGGCCGAACGGCGAGCGTCAAAGCTCTCGGTTTCGCTCCAGTAGTAGGCCTTTGACTAAATTGTAACATGACGACCTATGTGATTTTGGCAGGACTTTTTAGCGCTTGCTTTTGAGCTAGTGGGCTAAGATTTGAAACAAACGATCGGTGGGAATCCAGCTTTCAGGGGAGGCCTCTTCCAAGCCTCTCGGAGGTCGTGGGGCCGAACGGCGAGCGTCAAAGCTCTCGGTTTCGCTCCAGTAGTAGGCCTTTGACTAAATTGTAACATGACGACCGATGTGATTTTGGCAGGACTTTTTAGCGCTTGCTTTTGAGCTAGTGGGCTAAGATTTGAAACAAACGATCGGTGGGAATCCAGCTTTCAGGGGAGGCCTCTTCCAAGCCTCTCGGAGGTCGTGGGGCCGAACGGCGAGCGTCAAAGCTCTCGGTTTCGCTCCAGTAGTAGGCCTTTGACTAAATTGTAACATGACGACCGATGTGATTTTGGCAGGACTTTTTAGCGCTTGCTTTTGAGCTAGTGGGCTAAGATTTGAAACAAACGATCGGTGGGAATCCAGCTTTCAGGGGAGGCCTCTTCCAAGCCTCTCGGAGGTCGTGGGGCCGAACGGCGAGCGTCAAAGCTCTCGGTTTCGCTCCAGTAGTAGGCCTTTGACTAAATTGTAACATGACGACCGATGTGATTTTGGCAGGACTTTTTAGCGCTTGCTTTTGAGCTAGTGGGCTAAGATTTGAAACAAACGATCGGTGGGAATCCAGCTTTCAGGGGAGGCCTCTTCCAAGCCTCTCGGAGGTCGTGGGGCCGAACGGCGAGCGTCAAAGCTCTCGGTTTCGCTCCAGTAGTAGGCCTTTGACTAAATTGTAACATGACGACCTATGTGATTTTGGCAGGACTTTTTAGCGCTTGCTTTTGAGCTAGTGGGCTAAGATTTGAAACAAACGATCGGTGGGAATCCAGCTTTCAGGGGAGGCCTCTTCCAAGCCTCTCGGAGGTCGTGGGGCCGAACGGCGAGCGTCAAAGCTCTCGGTTTCGCTCCAGTAGTAGGCCTTTGACTAAATTGTAACATGACGACCGATGTGATTTTGGCAGGACTTTTTAGCGCTTGCTTTTGAGCTAGTGGGCTAAGATTTGAAACAAACGATCGGTGGGAATCCAGCTTTCAGGGGAGGCCTCTTCCAAGCCTCTCGGAGGTCGTGGGGCCGAACGGCGAGCGTCAAAGCTCTCGGTTTCGCTCCAGTAGTAGGCCTTTGACTAAATTGTAACATGACGACCTATGTGATTTTGGCAGGACTTTTTAGCGCTTGCTTTTGAGCTAGTGGGCTAAGATTTGAAACAAACGATCGGTGGGAATCCAGCTTTCAGGGGAGGCCTCTTCCAAGCCTCTCGGAGGTCGTGGGGCCGAACGGCGAGCGTCAAAGCTCTCGGTTTCGCTCCAGTAGTAGGCCTTTGACTAAATTGTAACATGACGACCTATGTGATTTTGGCAGGACTTTTTAGCGCTTGCTTTTGAGCTAGTGGGCTAAGATTTGAAACAAACGATCGGTGGGAATCCAGCTTTCAGGGGAGGCCTCTTCCAAGCCTCTCGGAGGTCGTGGGGCCGAACGGCGAGCGTCAAAGCTCTCGGTTTCGCTCCAGTAGTAGGCCTTTGACTAAATTGTAACATGACGACCGATGTGATTTTGGCAGGACTTTTTAGCGCTTGCTTTTGAGCTAGTGGGCTAAGATTTGAAACAAACGATCGGTGGGAATCCAGCTTTCAGGGGAGGCCTCTTCCAAGCCTCTCGGAGGTCGTGGGGCCGAACGGCGAGCGTCAAAGCTCTCGGTTTCGCTCCAGTAGTAGGCCTTTGACTAAATTGTAACATGACGACCTATGTGATTTTGGCAGGACTTTTTAGCGCTTGCTTTTGAGCTAGTGGGCTAAGATTTGAAACAAACGATCGGTGGGAATCCAGCTTTCAGGGGAGGCCTCTTCCAAGCCTCTCGGAGGTCGTGGGGCCGAACGGCGAGCGTCAAAGCTCTCGGTTTCGCTCCAGTAGTAGGCCTTTGACTAAATTGTAACATGACGACCGATGTGATTTTGGCAGGACTTTTTAGCGCTTGCTTTTGAGCTAGTGGGCTAAGATTTGAAACAAACGATCGGTGGGAATCCAGCTTTCAGGGGAGGCCTCTTCCAAGCCTCTCGGAGGTCGTGGGGCCGAACGGCGAGCGTCAAAGCTCTCGGTTTCGCTCCAGTAGTAGGCCTTTGACTAAATTGTAACATGACGACCGATGTGATTTTGGCAGGACTTTTTAGCGCTTGCTTTTGAGCTAGTGGGCTAAGATTTGAAACAAACGATCGGTGGGAATCCAGCTTTCAGGGGAGGCCTCTTCCAAGCCTCTCGGAGGTCGTGGGGCCGAACGGCGAGCGTCAAAGCTCTCGGTTTCGCTCCAGTAGTAGGCCTTTGACTAAATTGTAACATGACGACCGATGTGATTTTGGCAGGACTTTTTAGCGCTTGCTTTTGAGCTAGTGGGCTAAGATTTGAAACAAACGATCGGTGGGAATCCAGCTTTCAGGGGAGGCCTCTTCCAAGCCTCTCGGAGGTCGTGGGGCCGAACGGCGAGCGTCAAAGCTCTCGGTTTCGCTCCAGTAGTAGGCCTTTGACTAAATTGTAACATGACGACCGATGTGATTTTGGCAGGACTTTTTAGCGCTTGCTTTTGAGCTAGTGGGCTAAGATTTGAAACAAACGATCGGTGGGAATCCAGCTTTCAGGGGAGGCCTCTTCCAAGCCTCTCGGAGGTCGTGGGGCCGAACGGCGAGCGTCAAAGCTCTCGGTTTCGCTCCAGTAGTAGGCCTTTGACTAAATTGTAACATGACGACCTATGTGATTTTGGCAGGACTTTTTAGCGCTTGCTTTTGAGCTAGTGGGCTAAGATTTGAAACAAACGATCGGTGGGAATCCAGCTTTCAGGGGAGGCCTCTTCCAAGCCTCTCGGAGGTCGTGGGGCCGAACGGCGAGCGTCAAAGCTCTCGGTTTCGCTCCAGTAGTAGGCCTTTGACTAAATTGTAACATGACGACCGATGTGATTTTGGCAGGACTTTTTAGCGCTTGCTTTTGAGCTAGTGGGCTAAGATTTGAAACAAACGATCGGTGGGAATCCAGCTTTCAGGGGAGGCCTCTTCCAAGCCTCTCGGAGGTCGTGGGGCCGAACGGCGAGCGTCAAAGCTCTCGGTTTCGCTCCAGTAGTAGGCCTTTGACTAAATTGTAACATGACGACCTATGTGATTTTGGCAGGACTTTTTAGCGCTTGCTTTTGAGCTAGTGGGCTAAGATTTGAAACAAACGATCGGTGGGAATCCAGCTTTCAGGGGAGGCCTCTTCCAAGCCTCTCGGAGGTCGTGGGGCCGAACGGCGAGCGTCAAAGCTCTCGGTTTCGCTCCAGTAGTAGGCCTTTGACTAAATTGTAACATGACGACCTATGTGATTTTGGCAGGACTTTTTAGCGCTTGCTTTTGAGCTAGTGGGCTAAGATTTGAAACAAACGATCGGTGGGAATCCAGCTTTCAGGGGAGGCCTCTTCCAAGCCTCTCGGAGGTCGTGGGGCCGAACGGCGAGCGTCAAAGCTCTCGGTTTCGCTCCAGTAGTAGGCCTTTGACTAAATTGTAACATGACGACCGATGTGATTTTGGCAGGACTTTTTAGCGCTTGCTTTTGAGCTAGTGGGCTAAGATTTGAAACAAACGATCGGTGGGAATCCAGCTTTCAGGGGAGGCCTCTTCCAAGCCTCTCGGAGGTCGTGGGGCCGAACGGCGAGCGTCAAAGCTCTCGGTTTCGCTCCAGTAGTAGGCCTTTGACTAAATTGTAACATGACGACCTATGTGATTTTGGCAGGACTTTTTAGCGCTTGCTTTTGAGCTAGTGGGCTAAGATTTGAAACAAACGATCGGTGGGAATCCAGCTTTCAGGGGAGGCCTCTTCCAAGCCTCTCGGAGGTCGTGGGGCCGAACGGCGAGCGTCAAAGCTCTCGGTTTCGCTCCAGTAGTAGGCCTTTGACTAAATTGTAACATGACGACCTATGTGATTTTGGCAGGACTTTTTAGCGCTTGCTTTTGAGCTAGTGGGCTAAGATTTGAAACAAACGATCGGTGGGAATCCAGCTTTCAGGGGAGGCCTCTTCCAAGCCTCTCGGAGGTCGTGGGGCCGAACGGCGAGCGTCAAAGCTCTCGGTTTCGCTCCAGTAGTAGGCCTTTGACTAAATTGTAACATGACGACCTATGTGATTTTGGCAGGACTTTTTAGCGCTTGCTTTTGAGCTAGTGGGCTAAGATTTGAAACAAACGATCGGTGGGAATCCAGCTTTCAGGGGAGGCCTCTTCCAAGCCTCTCGGAGGTCGTGGGGCCGAACGGCGAGCGTCAAAGCTCTCGGTTTCGCTCCAGTAGTAGGCCTTTGACTAAATTGTAACATGACGACCGATGTGATTTTGGCAGGACTTTTTAGCGCTTGCTTTTGAGCTAGTGGGCTAAGATTTGAAACAAACGATCGGTGGGAATCCAGCTTTCAGGGGAGGCCTCTTCCAAGCCTCTCGGAGGTCGTGGGGCCGAACGGCGAGCGTCAAAGCTCTCGGTTTCGCTCCAGTAGTAGGCCTTTGACTAAATTGTAACATGACGACCGATGTGATTTTGGCAGGACTTTTTAGCGCTTGCTTTTGAGCTAGTGGGCTAAGATTTGAAACAAACGATCGGTGGGAATCCAGCTTTCAGGGGAGGCCTCTTCCAAGCCTCTCGGAGGTCGTGGGGCCGAACGGCGAGCGTCAAAGCTCTCGGTTTCGCTCCAGTAGTAGGCCTTTGACTAAATTGTAACATGACGACCTATGTGATTTTGGCAGGACTTTTTAGCGCTTGCTTTTGAGCTAGTGGGCTAAGATTTGAAACAAACGATCGGTGGGAATCCAGCTTTCAGGGGAGGCCTCTTCCAAGCCTCTCGGAGGTCGTGGGGCCGAACGGCGAGCGTCAAAGCTCTCGGTTTCGCTCCAGTAGTAGGCCTTTGACTAAATTGTAACATGACGACCGATGTGATTTTGGCAGGACTTTTTAGCGCTTGCTTTTGAGCTAGTGGGCTAAGATTTGAAACAAACGATCGGTGGGAATCCAGCTTTCAGGGGAGGCCTCTTCCAAGCCTCTCGGAGGTCGTGGGGCCGAACGGCGAGCGTCAAAGCTCTCGGTTTCGCTCCAGTAGTAGGCCTTTGACTAAATTGTAACATGACGACCGATGTGATTTTGGCAGGACTTTTTAGCGCTTGCTTTTGAGCTAGTGGGCTAAGATTTGAAACAAACGATCGGTGGGAATCCAGCTTTCAGGGGAGGCCTCTTCCAAGCCTCTCGGAGGTCGTGGGGCCGAACGGCGAGCGTCAAAGCTCTCGGTTTCGCTCCAGTAGTAGGCCTTTGACTAAATTGTAACATGACGACCGATGTGATTTTGGCAGGACTTTTTAGCGCTTGCTTTTGAGCTAGTGGGCTAAGATTTGAAACAAACGATCGGTGGGAATCCAGCTTTCAGGGGAGGCCTCTTCCAAGCCTCTCGGAGGTCGTGGGGCCGAACGGCGAGCGTCAAAGCTCTCGGTTTCGCTCCAGTAGTAGGCCTTTGACTAAATTGTAACATGACGACCGATGTGATTTTGGCAGGACTTTTTAGCGCTTGCTTTTGAGCTAGTGGGCTAAGATTTGAAACAAACGATCGGTGGGAATCCAGCTTTCAGGGGAGGCCTCTTCCAAGCCTCTCGGAGGTCGTGGGGCCGAACGGCGAGCGTCAAAGCTCTCGGTTTCGCTCCAGTAGTAGGCCTTTGACTAAATTGTAACATGACGACCGATGTGATTTTGGCAGGACTTTTTAGCGCTTGCTTTTGAGCTAGTGGGCTAAGATTTGAAACAAACGATCGGTGGGAATCCAGCTTTCAGGGGAGGCCTCTTCCAAGCCTCTCGGAGGTCGTGGGGCCGAACGGCGAGCGTCAAAGCTCTCGGTTTCGCTCCAGTAGTAGGCCTTTGACTAAATTGTAACATGACGACCGATGTGATTTTGGCAGGACTTTTTAGCGCTTGCTTTTGAGCTAGTGGGCTAAGATTTGAAACAAACGATCGGTGGGAATCCAGCTTTCAGGGGAGGCCTCTTCCAAGCCTCTCGGAGGTCGTGGGGCCGAACGGCGAGCGTCAAAGCTCTCGGTTTCGCTCCAGTAGTAGGCCTTTGACTAAATTGTAACATGACGACCGATGTGATTTTGGCAGGACTTTTTAGCGCTTGCTTTTGAGCTAGTGGGCTAAGATTTGAAACAAACGATCGGTGGGAATCCAGCTTTCAGGGGAGGCCTCTTCCAAGCCTCTCGGAGGTCGTGGGGCCGAAACGGCGAGCGTCAAAGCTCTCGGTTTCGCTCCAGTAGTAGGCCTTTGACTAAATTGTAACATGACGACCTATGTGATTTTGGCAGGACTTTTTAGCGCTTGCTTTTGAGCTAGTGGGCTAAGATTTGAAACAAACGATCGGTGGGAATCCAGCTTTCAGGGGAGGCCTCTTCCAAGCCTCTCGGAGGTCGTGGGGCCGAACGGCGAGCGTCAAAGCTCTCGGTTTCGCTCCAGTAGTAGGCCTTTGACTAAATTGTAACATGACGACCGATGTGATTTTGGCAGGACTTTTTAGCGCTTGCTTTTGAGCTAGTGGGCTAAGATTTGAAACAAACGATCGGTGGGAATCCAGCTTTCAGGGGAGGCCTCTTCCAAGCCTCTCGGAGGTCGTGGGGCCGAACGGCGAGCGTCAAAGCTCTCGGTTTCGCTCCAGTAGTAGGCCTTTGACTAAATTGTAACATGACGACCTATGTGATTTTGGCAGGACTTTTTAGCGCTTGCTTTTGAGCTAGTGGGCTAAGATTTGAAACAAACGATCGGTGGGAATCCAGCTTTCAGGGGAGGCCTCTTCCAAGCCTCTCGGAGGTCGTGGGGCCGAACGGCGAGCGTCAAAGCTCTCGGTTTCGCTCCAGTAGTAGGCCTTTGACTAAATTGTAACATGACGACCGATGTGATTTTGGCAGGACTTTTTAGCGCTTGCTTTTGAGCTAGTGGGCTAAGATTTGAAACAAACGATCGGTGGGAATCCAGCTTTCAGGGGAGGCCTCTTCCAAGCCTCTCGGAGGTCGTGGGGCCGAACGGCGAGCGTCAAAGCTCTCGGTTTCGCTCCAGTAGTAGGCCTTTGACTAAATTGTAACATGACGACCGATGTGATTTTGGCAGGACTTTTTAGCGCTTGCTTTTGAGCTAGTGGGCTAAGATTTGAAACAAACGATCGGTGGGAATCCAGCTTTCAGGGGAGGCCTCTTCCAAGCCTCTCGGAGGTCGTGGGGCCGAACGGCGAGCGTCAAAGCTCTCGGTTTCGCTCCAGTAGTAGGCCTTTGACTAAATTGTAACATGACGACCTATGTGATTTTGGCAGGACTTTTTAGCGCTTGCTTTTGAGCTAGTGGGCTAAGATTTGAAACAAACGATCGGTGGGAATCCAGCTTTCAGGGGAGGCCTCTTCCAAGCCTCTCGGAGGTCGTGGGGCCGAACGGCGAGCGTCAAAGCTCTCGGTTTCGCTCCAGTAGTAGGCCTTTGACTAAATTGTAACATGACGACCGATGTGATTTTGGCAGGACTTTTTAGCGCTTGCTTTTGAGCTAGTGGGCTAAGATTTGAAACAAACGATCGGTGGGAATCCAGCTTTCAGGGGAGGCCTCTTCCAAGCCTCTCGGAGGTCGTGGGGCCGAAACGGCGAGCGTCAAAGCTCTCGGTTTCGCTCCAGTAGTAGGCCTTTGACTAAATTGTAACATGACGACCGATGTGATTTTGGCAGGACTTTTTAGCGCTTGCTTTTGAGCTAGTGGGCTAAGATTTGAAACAAACGATCGGTGGGAATCCAGCTTTCAGGGGAGGCCTCTTCCAAGCCTCTCGGAGGTCGTGGGGCCGAACGGCGAGCGTCAAAGCTCTCGGTTTCGCTCCAGTAGTAGGCCTTTGACTAAATTGTAACATGACGACCGATGTGATTTTGGCAGGACTTTTTAGCGCTTGCTTTTGAGCTAGTGGGCTAAGATTTGAAACAAACGATCGGTGGGAATCCAGCTTTCAGGGGAGGCCTCTTCCAAGCCTCTCGGAGGTCGTGGGGCCGAACGGCGAGCGTCAAAGCTCTCGGTTTCGCTCCAGTAGTAGGCCTTTGACTAAATTGTAACATGACGACCGATGTGATTTTGGCAGGACTTTTTAGCGCTTGCTTTTGAGCTAGTGGGCTAAGATTTGAAACAAACGATCGGTGGGAATCCAGCTTTCAGGGGAGGCCTCTTCCAAGCCTCTCGGAGGTCGTGGGGCCGAACGGCGAGCGTCAAAGCTCTCGGTTTCGCTCCAGTAGTAGGCCTTTGACTAAATTGTAACATGACGACCGATGTGATTTTGGCAGGACTTTTTAGCGCTTGCTTTTGAGCTAGTGGGCTAAGATTTGAAACAAACGATCGGTGGGAATCCAGCTTTCAGGGGAGGCCTCTTCCAAGCCTCTCGGAGGTCGTGGGGCCGAACGGCGAGCGTCAAAGCTCTCGGTTTCGCTCCAGTAGTAGGCCTTTGACTAAATTGTAACATGACGACCTATGTGATTTTGGCAGGACTTTTTAGCGCTTGCTTTTGAGCTAGTGGGCTAAGATTTGAAACAAACGATCGGTGGGAATCCAGCTTTCAGGGGAGGCCTCTTCCAAGCCTCTCGGAGGTCGTGGGGCCGAACGGCGAGCGTCAAAGCTCTCGGTTTCGCTCCAGTAGTAGGCCTTTGACTAAATTGTAACATGACGACCGATGTGATTTTGGCAGGACTTTTTAGCGCTTGCTTTTGAGCTAGTGGGCTAAGATTTGAAACAAACGATCGGTGGGAATCCAGCTTTCAGGGGAGGCCTCTTCCAAGCCTCTCGGAGGTCGTGGGGCCGAACGGCGAGCGTCAAAGCTCTCGGTTTCGCTCCAGTAGTAGGCCTTTGACTAAATTGTAACATGACGACCGATGTGATTTTGGCAGGACTTTTTAGCGCTTGCTTTTGAGCTAGTGGGCTAAGATTTGAAACAAACGATCGGTGGGAATCCAGCTTTCAGGGGAGGCCTCTTCCAAGCCTCTCGGAGGTCGTGGGGCCGAACGGCGAGCGTCAAAGCTCTCGGTTTCGCTCCAGTAGTAGGCCTTTGACTAAATTGTAACATGACGACCGATGTGATTTTGGCAGGACTTTTTAGCGCTTGCTTTTGAGCTAGTGGGCTAAGATTTGAAACAAACGATCGGTGGGAATCCAGCTTTCAGGGGAGGCCTCTTCCAAGCCTCTCGGAGGTCGTGGGGCCGAACGGCGAGCGTCAAAGCTCTCGGTTTCGCTCCAGTAGTAGGCCTTTGACTAAATTGTAACATGACGACCGATGTGATTTTGGCAGGACTTTTTAGCGCTTGCTTTTGAGCTAGTGGGCTAAGATTTGAAACAAACGATCGGTGGGAATCCAGCTTTCAGGGGAGGCCTCTTCCAAGCCTCTCGGAGGTCGTGGGGCCGAACGGCGAGCGTCAAAGCTCTCGGTTTCGCTCCAGTAGTAGGCCTTTGACTAAATTGTAACATGACGACCTATGTGATTTTGGCAGGACTTTTTAGCGCTTGCTTTTGAGCTAGTGGGCTAAGATTTGAAACAAACGATCGGTGGGAATCCAGCTTTCAGGGGAGGCCTCTTCCAAGCCTCTCGGAGGTCGTGGGGCCGAACGGCGAGCGTCAAAGCTCTCGGTTTCGCTCCAGTAGTAGGCCTTTGACTAAATTGTAACATGACGACCGATGTGATTTTGGCAGGACTTTTTAGCGCTTGCTTTTGAGCTAGTGGGCTAAGATTTGAAACAAACGATCGGTGGGAATCCAGCTTTCAGGGGAGGCCTCTTCCAAGCCTCTCGGAGGTCGTGGGGCCGAACGGCGAGCGTCAAAGCTCTCGGTTTCGCTCCAGTAGTAGGCCTTTGACTAAATTGTAACATGACGACCTATGTGATTTTGGCAGGACTTTTTAGCGCTTGCTTTTGAGCTAGTGGGCTAAGATTTGAAACAAACGATCGGTGGGAATCCAGCTTTCAGGGGAGGCCTCTTCCAAGCCTCTCGGAGGTCGTGGGGCCGAACGGCGAGCGTCAAAGCTCTCGGTTTCGCTCCAGTAGTAGGCCTTTGACTAAATTGTAACATGACGACCTATGTGATTTTGGCAGGACTTTTTAGCGCTTGCTTTTGAGCTAGTGGGCTAAGATTTGAAACAAACGATCGGTGGGAATCCAGCTTTCAGGGGAGGCCTCTTCCAAGCCTCTCGGAGGTCGTGGGGCCGAACGGCGAGCGTCAAAGCTCTCGGTTTCGCTCCAGTAGTAGGCCTTTGACTAAATTGTAACATGACGACCGATGTGATTTTGGCAGGACTTTTTAGCGCTTGCTTTTGAGCTAGTGGGCTAAGATTTGAAACAAACGATCGGTGGGAATCCAGCTTTCAGGGGAGGCCTCTTCCAAGCCTCTCGGAGGTCGTGGGGCCGAACGGCGAGCGTCAAAGCTCTCGGTTTCGCTCCAGTAGTAGGCCTTTGACTAAATTGTAACATGACGACCGATGTGATTTTGGCAGGACTTTTTAGCGCTTGCTTTTGAGCTAGTGGGCTAAGATTTGAAACAAACGATCGGTGGGAATCCAGCTTTCAGGGGAGGCCTCTTCCAAGCCTCTCGGAGGTCGTGGGGCCGAACGGCGAGCGTCAAAGCTCTCGGTTTCGCTCCAGTAGTAGGCCTTTGACTAAATTGTAACATGACGACCTATGTGATTTTGGCAGGACTTTTTAGCGCTTGCTTTTGAGCTAGTGGGCTAAGATTTGAAACAAACGATCGGTGGGAATCCAGCTTTCAGGGGAGGCCTCTTCCAAGCCTCTCGGAGGTCGTGGGGCCGAACGGCGAGCGTCAAAGCTCTCGGTTTCGCTCCAGTAGTAGGCCTTTGACTAAATTGTAACATGACGACCGATGTGATTTTGGCAGGACTTTTTAGCGCTTGCTTTTGAGCTAGTGGGCTAAGATTTGAAACAAACGATCGGTGGGAATCCAGCTTTCAGGGGAGGCCTCTTCCAAGCCTCTCGGAGGTCGTGGGGCCGAACGGCGAGCGTCAAAGCTCTCGGTTTCGCTCCAGTAGTAGGCCTTTGACTAAATTGTAACATGACGACCGATGTGATTTTGGCAGGACTTTTTAGCGCTTGCTTTTGAGCTAGTGGGCTAAGATTTGAAACAAACGATCGGTGGGAATCCAGCTTTCAGGGGAGGCCTCTTCCAAGCCTCTCGGAGGTCGTGGGGCCGAACGGCGAGCGTCAAAGCTCTCGGTTTCGCTCCAGTAGTAGGCCTTTGACTAAATTGTAACATGACGACCGATGTGATTTTGGCAGGACTTTTTAGCGCTTGCTTTTGAGCTAGTGGGCTAAGATTTGAAACAAACGATCGGTGGGAATCCAGCTTTCAGGGGAGGCCTCTTCCAAGCCTCTCGGAGGTCGTGGGGCCGAACGGCGAGCGTCAAAGCTCTCGGTTTCGCTCCAGTAGTAGGCCTTTGACTAAATTGTAACATGACGACCGATGTGATTTTGGCAGGACTTTTTAGCGCTTGCTTTTGAGCTAGTGGGCTAAGATTTGAAACAAACGATCGGTGGGAATCCAGCTTTCAGGGGAGGCCTCTTCCAAGCCTCTCGGAGGTCGTGGGGCCGAACGGCGAGCGTCAAAGCTCTCGGTTTCGCTCCAGTAGTAGGCCTTTGACTAAATTGTAACATGACGACCGATGTGATTTTGGCAGGACTTTTTAGCGCTTGCTTTTGAGCTAGTGGGCTAAGATTTGAAACAAACGATCGGTGGGAATCCAGCTTTCAGGGGAGGCCTCTTCCAAGCCTCTCGGAGGTCGTGGGGCCGAACGGCGAGCGTCAAAGCTCTCGGTTTCGCTCCAGTAGTAGGCCTTTGACTAAATTGTAACATGACGACCGATGTGATTTTGGCAGGACTTTTTAGCGCTTGCTTTTGAGCTAGTGGGCTAAGATTTGAAACAAACGATCGGTGGGAATCCAGCTTTCAGGGGAGGCCTCTTCCAAGCCTCTCGGAGGTCGTGGGGCCGAACGGCGAGCGTCAAAGCTCTCGGTTTCGCTCCAGTAGTAGGCCTTTGACTAAATTGTAACATGACGACCGATGTGATTTTGGCAGGACTTTTTAGCGCTTGCTTTTGAGCTAGTGGGCTAAGATTTGAAACAAACGATCGGTGGGAATCCAGCTTTCAGGGGAGGCCTCTTCCAAGCCTCTCGGAGGTCGTGGGGCCGAACGGCGAGCGTCAAAGCTCTCGGTTTCGCTCCAGTAGTAGGCCTTTGACTAAATTGTAACATGACGACCGATGTGATTTTGGCAGGACTTTTTAGCGCTTGCTTTTGAGCTAGTGGGCTAAGATTTGAAACAAACGATCGGTGGGAATCCAGCTTTCAGGGGAGGCCTCTTCCAAGCCTCTCGGAGGTCGTGGGGCCGAACGGCGAGCGTCAAAGCTCTCGGTTTCGCTCCAGTAGTAGGCCTTTGACTAAATTGTAACATGACGACCGATGTGATTTTGGCAGGACTTTTTAGCGCTTGCTTTTGAGCTAGTGGGCTAAGATTTGAAACAAACGATCGGTGGGAATCCAGCTTTCAGGGGAGGCCTCTTCCAAGCCTCTCGGAGGTCGTGGGGCCGAACGGCGAGCGTCAAAGCTCTCGGTTTCGCTCCAGTAGTAGGCCTTTGACTAAATTGTAACATGACGACCGATGTGATTTTGGCAGGACTTTTTAGCGCTTGCTTTTGAGCTAGTGGGCTAAGATTTGAAACAAACGATCGGTGGGAATCCAGCTTTCAGGGGAGGCCTCTTCCAAGCCTCTCGGAGGTCGTGGGGCCGAACGGCGAGCGTCAAAGCTCTCGGTTTCGCTCCAGTAGTAGGCCTTTGACTAAATTGTAACATGACGACCGATGTGATTTTGGCAGGACTTTTTAGCGCTTGCTTTTGAGCTAGTGGGCTAAGATTTGAAACAAACGATCGGTGGGAATCCAGCTTTCAGGGGAGGCCTCTTCCAAGCCTCTCGGAGGTCGTGGGGCCGAACGGCGAGCGTCAAAGCTCTCGGTTTCGCTCCAGTAGTAGGCCTTTGACTAAATTGTAACATGACGACCGATGTGATTTTGGCAGGACTTTTTAGCGCTTGCTTTTGAGCTAGTGGGCTAAGATTTGAAACAAACGATCGGTGGGAATCCAGCTTTCAGGGGAGGCCTCTTCCAAGCCTCTCGGAGGTCGTGGGGCCGAACGGCGAGCGTCAAAGCTCTCGGTTTCGCTCCAGTAGTAGGCCTTTGACTAAATTGTAACATGACGACCTATGTGATTTTGGCAGGACTTTTTAGCGCTTGCTTTTGAGCTAGTGGGCTAAGATTTGAAACAAACGATCGGTGGGAATCCAGCTTTCAGGGGAGGCCTCTTCCAAGCCTCTCGGAGGTCGTGGGGCCGAACGGCGAGCGTCAAAGCTCTCGGTTTCGCTCCAGTAGTAGGCCTTTGACTAAATTGTAACATGACGACCGATGTGATTTTGGCAGGACTTTTTAGCGCTTGCTTTTGAGCTAGTGGGCTAAGATTTGAAACAAACGATCGGTGGGAATCCAGCTTTCAGGGGAGGCCTCTTCCAAGCCTCTCGGAGGTCGTGGGGCCGAACGGCGAGCGTCAAAGCTCTCGGTTTCGCTCCAGTAGTAGGCCTTTGACTAAATTGTAACATGACGACCGATGTGATTTTGGCAGGACTTTTTAGCGCTTGCTTTTGAGCTAGTGGGCTAAGATTTGAAACAAACGATCGGTGGGAATCCAGCTTTCAGGGGAGGCCTCTTCCAAGCCTCTCGGAGGTCGTGGGGCCGAACGGCGAGCGTCAAAGCTCTCGGTTTCGCTCCAGTAGTAGGCCTTTGACTAAATTGTAACATGACGACCGATGTGATTTTGGCAGGACTTTTTAGCGCTTGCTTTTGAGCTAGTGGGCTAAGATTTGAAACAAACGATCGGTGGGAATCCAGCTTTCAGGGGAGGCCTCTTCCAAGCCTCTCGGAGGTCGTGGGGCCGAACGGCGAGCGTCAAAGCTCTCGGTTTCGCTCCAGTAGTAGGCCTTTGACTAAATTGTAACATGACGACCGATGTGATTTTGGCAGGACTTTTTAGCGCTTGCTTTTGAGCTAGTGGGCTAAGATTTGAAACAAACGATCGGTGGGAATCCAGCTTTCAGGGGAGGCCTCTTCCAAGCCTCTCGGAGGTCGTGGGGCCGAACGGCGAGCGTCAAAGCTCTCGGTTTCGCTCCAGTAGTAGGCCTTTGACTAAATTGTAACATGACGACCTATGTGATTTTGGCAGGACTTTTTAGCGCTTGCTTTTGAGCTAGTGGGCTAAGATTTGAAACAAACGATCGGTGGGAATCCAGCTTTCAGGGGAGGCCTCTTCCAAGCCTCTCGGAGGTCGTGGGGCCGAACGGCGAGCGTCAAAGCTCTCGGTTTCGCTCCAGTAGTAGGCCTTTGACTAAATTGTAACATGACGACCTATGTGATTTTGGCAGGACTTTTTAGCGCTTGCTTTTGAGCTAGTGGGCTAAGATTTGAAACAAACGATCGGTGGGAATCCAGCTTTCAGGGGAGGCCTCTTCCAAGCCTCTCGGAGGTCGTGGGGCCGAACGGCGAGCGTCAAAGCTCTCGGTTTCGCTCCAGTAGTAGGCCTTTGACTAAATTGTAACATGACGACCGATGTGATTTTGGCAGGACTTTTTAGCGCTTGCTTTTGAGCTAGTGGGCTAAGATTTGAAACAAACGATCGGTGGGAATCCAGCTTTCAGGGGAGGCCTCTTCCAAGCCTCTCGGAGGTCGTGGGGCCGAAACGGCGAGCGTCAAAGCTCTCGGTTTCGCTCCAGTAGTAGGCCTTTGACTAAATTGTAACATGACGACCTATGTGATTTTGGCAGGACTTTTTAGCGCTTGCTTTTGAGCTAGTGGGCTAAGATTTGAAACAAACGATCGGTGGGAATCCAGCTTTCAGGGGAGGCCTCTTCCAAGCCTCTCGGAGGTCGTGGGGCCGAACGGCGAGCGTCAAAGCTCTCGGTTTCGCTCCAGTAGTAGGCCTTTGACTAAATTGTAACATGACGACCTATGTGATTTTGGCAGGACTTTTTAGCGCTTGCTTTTGAGCTAGTGGGCTAAGATTTGAAACAAACGATCGGTGGGAATCCAGCTTTCAGGGGAGGCCTCTTCCAAGCCTCTCGGAGGTCGTGGGGCCGAACGGCGAGCGTCAAAGCTCTCGGTTTCGCTCCAGTAGTAGGCCTTTGACTAAATTGTAACATGACGACCGATGTGATTTTGGCAGGACTTTTTAGCGCTTGCTTTTGAGCTAGTGGGCTAAGATTTGAAACAAACGATCGGTGGGAATCCAGCTTTCAGGGGAGGCCTCTTCCAAGCCTCTCGGAGGTCGTGGGGCCGAACGGCGAGCGTCAAAGCTCTCGGTTTCGCTCCAGTAGTAGGCCTTTGACTAAATTGTAACATGACGACCGATGTGATTTTGGCAGGACTTTTTAGCGCTTGCTTTTGAGCTAGTGGGCTAAGATTTGAAACAAACGATCGGTGGGAATCCAGCTTTCAGGGGAGGCCTCTTCCAAGCCTCTCGGAGGTCGTGGGGCCGAACGGCGAGCGTCAAAGCTCTCGGTTTCGCTCCAGTAGTAGGCCTTTGACTAAATTGTAACATGACGACCGATGTGATTTTGGCAGGACTTTTTAGCGCTTGCTTTTGAGCTAGTGGGCTAAGATTTGAAACAAACGATCGGTGGGAATCCAGCTTTCAGGGGAGGCCTCTTCCAAGCCTCTCGGAGGTCGTGGGGCCGAAACGGCGAGCGTCAAAGCTCTCGGTTTCGCTCCAGTAGTAGGCCTTTGACTAAATTGTAACATGACGACCGATGTGATTTTGGCAGGACTTTTTAGCGCTTGCTTTTGAGCTAGTGGGCTAAGATTTGAAACAAACGATCGGTGGGAATCCAGCTTTCAGGGGAGGCCTCTTCCAAGCCTCTCGGAGGTCGTGGGGCCGAACGGCGAGCGTCAAAGCTCTCGGTTTCGCTCCAGTAGTAGGCCTTTGACTAAATTGTAACATGACGACCGATGTGATTTTGGCAGGACTTTTTAGCGCTTGCTTTTGAGCTAGTGGGCTAAGATTTGAAACAAACGATCGGTGGGAATCCAGCTTTCAGGGGAGGCCTCTTCCAAGCCTCTCGGAGGTCGTGGGGCCGAACGGCGAGCGTCAAAGCTCTCGGTTTCGCTCCAGTAGTAGGCCTTTGACTAAATTGTAACATGACGACCGATGTGATTTTGGCAGGACTTTTTAGCGCTTGCTTTTGAGCTAGTGGGCTAAGATTTGAAACAAACGATCGGTGGGAATCCAGCTTTCAGGGGAGGCCTCTTCCAAGCCTCTCGGAGGTCGTGGGGCCGAAACGGCGAGCGTCAAAGCTCTCGGTTTCGCTCCAGTAGTAGGCCTTTGACTAAATTGTAACATGACGACCGATGTGATTTTGGCAGGACTTTTTAGCGCTTGCTTTTGAGCTAGTGGGCTAAGATTTGAAACAAACGATCGGTGGGAATCCAGCTTTCAGGGGAGGCCTCTTCCAAGCCTCTCGGAGGTCGTGGGGCCGAACGGCGAGCGTCAAAGCTCTCGGTTTCGCTCCAGTAGTAGGCCTTTGACTAAATTGTAACATGACGACCGATGTGATTTTGGCAGGACTTTTTAGCGCTTGCTTTTGAGCTAGTGGGCTAAGATTTGAAACAAACGATCGGTGGGAATCCAGCTTTCAGGGGAGGCCTCTTCCAAGCCTCTCGGAGGTCGTGGGGCCGAACGGCGAGCGTCAAAGCTCTCGGTTTCGCTCCAGTAGTAGGCCTTTGACTAAATTGTAACATGACGACCGATGTGATTTTGGCAGGACTTTTTAGCGCTTGCTTTTGAGCTAGTGGGCTAAGATTTGAAACAAACGATCGGTGGGAATCCAGCTTTCAGGGGAGGCCTCTTCCAAGCCTCTCGGAGGTCGTGGGGCCGAACGGCGAGCGTCAAAGCTCTCGGTTTCGCTCCAGTAGTAGGCCTTTGACTAAATTGTAACATGACGACCGATGTGATTTTGGCAGGACTTTTTAGCGCTTGCTTTTGAGCTAGTGGGCTAAGATTTGAAACAAACGATCGGTGGGAATCCAGCTTTCAGGGGAGGCCTCTTCCAAGCCTCTCGGAGGTCGTGGGGCCGAACGGCGAGCGTCAAAGCTCTCGGTTTCGCTCCAGTAGTAGGCCTTTGACTAAATTGTAACATGACGACCTATGTGATTTTGGCAGGACTTTTTAGCGCTTGCTTTTGAGCTAGTGGGCTAAGATTTGAAACAAACGATCGGTGGGAATCCAGCTTTCAGGGGAGGCCTCTTCCAAGCCTCTCGGAGGTCGTGGGGCCGAACGGCGAGCGTCAAAGCTCTCGGTTTCGCTCCAGTAGTAGGCCTTTGACTAAATTGTAACATGACGACCGATGTGATTTTGGCAGGACTTTTTAGCGCTTGCTTTTGAGCTAGTGGGCTAAGATTTGAAACAAACGATCGGTGGGAATCCAGCTTTCAGGGGAGGCCTCTTCCAAGCCTCTCGGAGGTCGTGGGGCCAAACGGCGAGCGTCAAAGCTCTCGGTTTCGCTCCAGTAGTAGGCCTTTGACTAAATTGTAACATGACGACCTATGTGATTTTGGCAGGACTTTTTAGCGCTTGCTTTTGAGCTAGTGGGCTAAGATTTGAAACAAACGATCGGTGGGAATCCAGCTTTCAGGGGAGGCCTCTTCCAAGCCTCTCGGAGGTCGTGGGGCCGAACGGCGAGCGTCAAAGCTCTCGGTTTCGCTCCAGTAGTAGGCCTTTGACTAAATTGTAACATGACGACCTATGTGATTTTGGCAGGACTTTTTAGCGCTTGCTTTTGAGCTAGTGGGCTAAGATTTGAAACAAACGATCGGTGGGAATCCAGCTTTCAGGGGAGGCCTCTTCCAAGCCTCTCGGAGGTCGTGGGGCCGAACGGCGAGCGTCAAAGCTCTCGGTTTCGCTCCAGTAGTAGGCCTTTGACTAAATTGTAACATGACGACCGATGTGATTTTGGCAGGACTTTTTAGCGCTTGCTTTTGAGCTAGTGGGCTAAGATTTGAAACAAACGATCGGTGGGAATCCAGCTTTCAGGGGAGGCCTCTTCCAAGCCTCTCGGAGGTCGTGGGGCCGAAACGGCGAGCGTCAAAGCTCTCGGTTTCGCTCCAGTAGTAGGCCTTTGACTAAATTGTAACATGACGACCGATGTGATTTTGGCAGGACTTTTTAGCGCTTGCTTTTGAGCTAGTGGGCTAAGATTTGAAACAAACGATCGGTGGGAATCCAGCTTTCAGGGGAGGCCTCTTCCAAGCCTCTCGGAGGTCGTGGGGCCGAACGGCGAGCGTCAAAGCTCTCGGTTTCGCTCCAGTAGTAGGCCTTTGACTAAATTGTAACATGACGACCGATGTGATTTTGGCAGGACTTTTTAGCGCTTGCTTTTGAGCTAGTGGGCTAAGATTTGAAACAAACGATCGGTGGGAATCCAGCTTTCAGGGGAGGCCTCTTCCAAGCCTCTCGGAGGTCGTGGGGCCGAACGGCGAGCGTCAAAGCTCTCGGTTTCGCTCCAGTAGTAGGCCTTTGACTAAATTGTAACATGACGACCTATGTGATTTTGGCAGGACTTTTTAGCGCTTGCTTTTGAGCTAGTGGGCTAAGATTTGAAACAAACGATCGGTGGGAATCCAGCTTTCAGGGGAGGCCTCTTCCAAGCCTCTCGGAGGTCGTGGGGCCGAACGGCGAGCGTCAAAGCTCTCGGTTTCGCTCCAGTAGTAGGCCTTTGACTAAATTGTAACATGACGACCGATGTGATTTTGGCAGGACTTTTTAGCGCTTGCTTTTGAGCTAGTGGGCTAAGATTTGAAACAAACGATCGGTGGGAATCCAGCTTTCAGGGGAGGCCTCTTCCAAGCCTCTCGGAGGTCGTGGGGCCGAACGGCGAGCGTCAAAGCTCTCGGTTTCGCTCCAGTAGTAGGCCTTTGACTAATTTGTAACATGACGACCTATGTGATTTTGGCAGGACTTTTTAGCGCTTGCTTTTGAGCTAGTGGGCTAAGATTTGAAACAAACGATCGGTGGGAATCCAGCTTTCAGGGGAGGCCTCTTCCAACCCTCTCGGAGGTCGTGGGGCCGAACGGCGAGCGTCAAAGCTCTCGGTTTCGCTCCAGTAGTAGGCCTTTGACTAAATTGTAACATGACGACCGATGTGATTTTGGCAGGACTTTTTAGCGCTTGCTTTTGAGCTAGTGGGCTAAGATTTGAAACAAACGATCGGTGGGAATCCAGCTTTCAGGGGAGGCCTCTTCCAAGCCTCTCGGAGGTCGTGGGGCCGAACGGCGAGCGTCAAAGCTCTCGGTTTCGCTCCAGTAGTAGGCCTTTGACTAAATTGTAACATGACGACCGATGTGATTTTGGCAGGACTTTTTAGCGCTTGCTTTTGAGCTAGTGGGCTAAGATTTGAAACAAACGATCGGTGGGAATCCAGCTTTCAGGGGAGGCCTCTTCCAAGCCTCTCGGAGGTCGTGGGGCCGAAACGGCGAGCGTCAAAGCTCTCGGTTTCGCTCCAGTAGTAGGCCTTTGACTAAATTGTAACATGACGACCGATGTGATTTTGGCAGGACTTTTTAGCGCTTGCTTTTGAGCTAGTGGGCTAAGATTTGAAACAAACGATCGGTGGGAATCCAGCTTTCAGGGGAGGCCTCTTCCAAGCCTCTCGGAGGTCGTGGGGCCGAACGGCGAGCGTCAAAGCTCTCGGTTTCGCTCCAGTAGTAGGCCTTTGACTAAATTGTAACATGACGACCGATGTGATTTTGGCAGGACTTTTTAGCGCTTGCTTTTGAGCTAGTGGGCTAAGATTTGAAACAAACGATCGGTGGGAATCCAGCTTTCAGGGGAGGCCTCTTCCAAGCCTCTCGGAGGTCGTGGGGCCGAACGGCGAGCGTCAAAGCTCTCGGTTTCGCTCCAGTAGTAGGCCTTTGACTAAATTGTAACATGACGACCGATGTGATTTTGGCAGGACTTTTTAGCGCTTGCTTTTGAGCTAGTGGGCTAAGATTTGAAACAAACGATCGGTGGGAATCCAGCTTTCAGGGGAGGCCTCTTCCAAGCCTCTCGGAGGTCGTGGGGCCGAACGGCGAGCGTCAAAGCTCTCGGTTTCGCTCCAGTAGTAGGCCTTTGACTAAATTGTAACATGACGACCGATGTGATTTTGGCAGGACTTTTTAGCGCTTGCTTTTGAGCTAGTGGGCTAAGATTTGAAACAAACGATCGGTGGGAATCCAGCTTTCAGGGGAGGCCTCTTCCAAGCCTCTCGGAGGTCGTGGGGCCGAACGGCGAGCGTCAAAGCTCTCGGTTTCGCTCCAGTAGTAGGCCTTTGACTAAATTGTAACATGACGACCGATGTGATTTTGGCAGGACTTTTTAGCGCTTGCTTTTGAGCTAGTGGGCTAAGATTTGAAACAAACGATCGGTGGGAATCCAGCTTTCAGGGGAGGCCTCTTCCAAGCCTCTCGGAGGTCGTGGGGCCGAACGGCGAGCGTCAAAGCTCTCGGTTTCGCTCCAGTAGTAGGCCTTTGACTAAATTGTAACATGACGACCGATGTGATTTTGGCAGGACTTTTTAGCGCTTGCTTTTGAGCTAGTGGGCTAAGATTTGAAACAAACGATCGGTGGGAATCCAGCTTTCAGGGGAGGCCTCTTCCAAGCCTCTCGGAGGTCGTGGGGCCGAACGGCGAGCGTCAAAGCTCTCGGTTTCGCTCCAGTAGTAGGCCTTTGACTAAATTGTAACATGACGACCGATGTGATTTTGGCAGGACTTTTTAGCGCTTGCTTTTGAGCTAGTGGGCTAAGATTTGAAACAAACGATCGGTGGGAATCCAGCTTTCAGGGGAGGCCTCTTCCAAGCCTCTCGGAGGTCGTGGGGCCGAAAGGCGAGCGTCAAAGCTCTCGGTTTCGCTCCAGTAGTAGGCCTTTGACTAAATTGTAACATGACGACCGATGTGATTTTGGCAGGACTTTTTAGCGCTTGCTTTTGAGCTAGTGGGCTAAGATTTGAAACAAACGATCGGTGGGAATCCAGCTTTCAGGGGAGGCCTCTTCCAAGCCTCTCGGAGGTCGTGGGGCCGAACGGCGAGCGTCAAAGCTCTCGGTTTCGCTCCAGTAGTAGGCCTTTGACTAAATTGTAACATGACGACCGATGTGATTTTGGCAGGACTTTTTAGCGCTTGCTTTTGAGCTAGTGGGCTAAGATTTGAAACAAACGATCGGTGGGAATCCAGCTTTCAGGGGAGGCCTCTTCCAAGCCTCTCGGAGGTCGTGGGGCCGAACGGCGAGCGTCAAAGCTCTCGGTTTCGCTCCAGTAGTAGGCCTTTGACTAAATTGTAACATGACGACCTATGTGATTTTGGCAGGACTTTTTAGCGCTTGCTTTTGAGCTAGTGGGCTAAGATTTGAAACAAACGATCGGTGGGAATCCAGCTTTCAGGGGAGGCCTCTTCCAAGCCTCTCGGAGGTCGTGGGGCCGAACGGCGAGCGTCAAAGCTCTCGGTTTCGCTCCAGTAGTAGGCCTTTGACTAAATTGTAACATGACGACCGATGTGATTTTGGCAGGACTTTTTAGCGCTTGCTTTTGAGCTAGTGGGCTAAGATTTGAAACAAACGATCGGTGGGAATCCAGCTTTCAGGGGAGGCCTCTTCCAAGCCTCTCGGAGGTCGTGGGGCCGAACGGCGAGCGTCAAAGCTCTCGGTTTCGCTCCAGTAGTAGGCCTTTGACTAAATTGTAACATGACGACCGATGTGATTTTGGCAGGACTTTTTAGCGCTTGCTTTTGAGCTAGTGGGCTAAGATTTGAAACAAACGATCGGTGGGAATCCAGCTTTCAGGGGAGGCCTCTTCCAAGCCTCTCGGAGGTCGTGGGGCCGAACGGCGAGCGTCAAAGCTCTCGGTTTCGCTCCAGTAGTAGGCCTTTGACTAAATTGTAACATGACGACCGATGTGATTTTGGCAGGACTTTTTAGCGCTTGCTTTTGAGCTAGTGGGCTAAGATTTGAAACAAACGATCGGTGGGAATCCAGCTTTCAGGGGAGGCCTCTTCCAAGCCTCTCGGAGGTCGTGGGGCCAAACGGCGAGCGTCAAAGCTCTCGGTTTCGCTCCAGTAGTAGGCCTTTGACTAAATTGTAACATGACGACCTATGTGATTTTGGCAGGACTTTTTAGCGCTTGCTTTTGAGCTAGTGGGCTAAGATTTGAAACAAACGATCGGTGGGAATCCAGCTTTCAGGGGAGGCCTCTTCCAAGCCTCTCGGAGGTCGTGGGGCCGAACGGCGAGCGTCAAAGCTCTCGGTTTCGCTCCAGTAGTAGGCCTTTGACTAAATTGTAACATGACGACCGATGTGATTTTGGCAGGACTTTTTAGCGCTTGCTTTTGAGCTAGTGGGCTAAGATTTGAAACAAACGATCGGTGGGAATCCAGCTTTCAGGGGAGGCCTCTTCCAAGCCTCTCGGAGGTCGTGGGGCCGAACGGCGAGCGTCAAAGCTCTCGGTTTCGCTCCAGTAGTAGGCCTTTGACTAAATTGTAACATGACGACCGATGTGATTTTGGCAGGACTTTTTAGCGCTTGCTTTTGAGCTAGTGGGCTAAGATTTGAAACAAACGATCGGTGGGAATCCAGCTTTCAGGGGAGGCCTCTTCCAAGCCTCTCGGAGGTCGTGGGGCCGAACGGCGAGCGTCAAAGCTCTCGGTTTCGCTCCAGTAGTAGGCCTTTGACTAAATTGTAACATGACGACCGATGTGATTTTGGCAGGACTTTTTAGCGCTTGCTTTTGAGCTAGTGGGCTAAGATTTGAAACAAACGATCGGTGGGAATCCAGCTTTCAGGGGAGGCCTCTTCCAAGCCTCTCGGAGGTCGTGGGGCCGAACGGCGAGCGTCAAAGCTCTCGGTTTCGCTCCAGTAGTAGGCCTTTGACTAAATTGTAACATGACGACCGATGTGATTTTGGCAGGACTTTTTAGCGCTTGCTTTTGAGCTAGTGGGCTAAGATTTGAAACAAACGATCGGTGGGAATCCAGCTTTCAGGGGAGGCCTCTTCCAAGCCTCTCGGAGGTCGTGGGGCCAAACGGCGAGCGTCAAAGCTCTCGGTTTCGCTCCAGTAGTAGGCCTTTGACTAAATTGTAACATGACGACCGATGTGATTTTGGCAGGACTTTTTAGCGCTTGCTTTTGAGCTAGTGGGCTAAGATTTGAAACAAACGATCGGTGGGAATCCAGCTTTCAGGGGAGGCCTCTTCCAAGCCTCTCGGAGGTCGTGGGGCCGAACGGCGAGCGTCAAAGCTCTCGGTTTCGCTCCAGTAGTAGGCCTTTGACTAAATTGTAACATGACGACCGATGTGATTTTGGCAGGACTTTTTAGCGCTTGCTTTTGAGCTAGTGGGCTAAGATTTGAAACAAACGATCGGTGGGAATCCAGCTTTCAGGGGAGGCCTCTTCCAAGCCTCTCGGAGGTCGTGGGGCCGAACGGCGAGCGTCAAAGCTCTCGGTTTCGCTCCAGTAGTAGGCCTTTGACTAAATTGTAACATGACGACCGATGTGATTTTGGCAGGACTTTTTAGCGCTTGCTTTTGAGCTAGTGGGCTAAGATTTGAAACAAACGATCGGTGGGAATCCAGCTTTCAGGGGAGGCCTCTTCCAAGCCTCTCGGAGGTCGTGGGGCCGAACGGCGAGCGTCAAAGCTCTCGGTTTCGCTCCAGTAGTAGGCCTTTGACTAAATTGTAACATGACGACCGATGTGATTTTGGCAGGACTTTTTAGCGCTTGCTTTTGAGCTAGTGGGCTAAGATTTGAAACAAACGATCGGTGGGAATCCAGCTTTCAGGGGAGGCCTCTTCCAAGCCTCTCGGAGGTCGTGGGGCCAAACGGCGAGCGTCAAAGCTCTCGGTTTCGCTCCAGTAGTAGGCCTTTGACTAAATTGTAACATGACGACCGATGTGATTTTGGCAGGACTTTTTAGCGCTTGCTTTTGAGCTAGTGGGCTAAGATTTGAAACAAACGATCGGTGGGAATCCAGCTTTCAGGGGAGGCCTCTTCCAAGCCTCTCGGAGGTCGTGGGGCCGAACGGCGAGCGTCAAAGCTCTCGGTTTCGCTCCAGTAGTAGGCCTTTGACTAAATTGTAACATGACGACCTATGTGATTTTGGCAGGACTTTTTAGCGCTTGCTTTTGAGCTAGTGGGCTAAGATTTGAAACAAACGATCGGTGGGAATCCAGCTTTCAGGGGAGGCCTCTTCCAAGCCTCTCGGAGGTCGTGGGGCCGAACGGCGAGCGTCAAAGCTCTCGGTTTCGCTCCAGTAGTAGGCCTTTGACTAAATTGTAACATGACGACCTATGTGATTTTGGCAGGACTTTTTAGCGCTTGCTTTTGAGCTAGTGGGCTAAGATTTGAAACAAACGATCGGTGGGAATCCAGCTTTCAGGGGAGGCCTCTTCCAAGCCTCTCGGAGGTCGTGGGGCCGAACGGCGAGCGTCAAAGCTCTCGGTTTCGCTCCAGTAGTAGGCCTTTGACTAAATTGTAACATGACGACCGATGTGATTTTGGCAGGACTTTTTAGCGCTTGCTTTTGAGCTAGTGGGCTAAGATTTGAAACAAACGATCGGTGGGAATCCAGCTTTCAGGGGAGGCCTCTTCCAAGCCTCTCGGAGGTCGTGGGGCCGAAACGGCGAGCGTCAAAGCTCTCGGTTTCGCTCCAGTAGTAGGCCTTTGACTAAATTGTAACATGACGACCGATGTGATTTTGGCAGGACTTTTTAGCGCTTGCTTTTGAGCTAGTGGGCTAAGATTTGAAACAAACGATCGGTGGGAATCCAGCTTTCAGGGGAGGCCTCTTCCAAGCCTCTCGGAGGTCGTGGGGCCAAACGGCGAGCGTCAAAGCTCTCGGTTTCGCTCCAGTAGTAGGCCTTTGACTAAATTGTAACATGACGACCGATGTGATTTTGGCAGGACTTTTTAGCGCTTGCTTTTGAGCTAGTGGGCTAAGATTTGAAACAAACGATCGGTGGGAATCCAGCTTTCAGGGGAGGCCTCTTCCAAGCCTCTCGGAGGTCGTGGGGCCGAACGGCGAGCGTCAAAGCTCTCGGTTTCGCTCCAGTAGTAGGCCTTTGACTAAATTGTAACATGACGACCGATGTGATTTTGGCAGGACTTTTTAGCGCTTGCTTTTGAGCTAGTGGGCTAAGATTTGAAACAAACGATCGGTGGGAATCCAGCTTTCAGGGGAGGCCTCTTCCAAGCCTCTCGGAGGTCGTGGGGCCGAACGGCGAGCGTCAAAGCTCTCGGTTTCGCTCCAGTAGTAGGCCTTTGACTAAATTGTAACATGACGACCGATGTGATTTTGGCAGGACTTTTTAGCGCTTGCTTTTGAGCTAGTGGGCTAAGATTTGAAACAAACGATCGGTGGGAATCCAGCTTTCAGGGGAGGCCTCTTCCAAGCCTCTCGGAGGTCGTGGGGCCAAACGGCGAGCGTCAAAGCTCTCGGTTTCGCTCCAGTAGTAGGCCTTTGACTAAATTGTAACATGACGACCGATGTGATTTTGGCAGGACTTTTTAGCGCTTGCTTTTGAGCTAGTGGGCTAAGATTTGAAACAAACGATCGGTGGGAATCCAGCTTTCAGGGGAGGCCTCTTCCAAGCCTCTCGGAGGTCGTGGGGCCGAACGGCGAGCGTCAAAGCTCTCGGTTTCGCTCCAGTAGTAGGCCTTTGACTAAATTGTAACATGACGACCGATGTGATTTTGGCAGGACTTTTTAGCGCTTGCTTTTGAGCTAGTGGGCTAAGATTTGAAACAAACGATCGGTGGGAATCCAGCTTTCAGGGGAGGCCTCTTCCAAGCCTCTCGGAGGTCGTGGGGCCGAACGGCGAGCGTCAAAGCTCTCGGTTTCGCTCCAGTAGTAGGCCTTTGACTAAATTGTAACATGACGACCTATGTGATTTTGGCAGGACTTTTTAGCGCTTGCTTTTGAGCTAGTGGGCTAAGATTTGAAACAAACGATCGGTGGGAATCCAGCTTTCAGGGGAGGCCTCTTCCAAGCCTCTCGGAGGTCGTGGGGCCGAACGGCGAGCGTCAAAGCTCTCGGTTTCGCTCCAGTAGTAGGCCTTTGACTAAATTGTAACATGACGACCGATGTGATTTTGGCAGGACTTTTTAGCGCTTGCTTTTGAGCTAGTGGGCTAAGATTTGAAACAAACGATCGGTGGGAATCCAGCTTTCAGGGGAGGCCTCTTCCAAGCCTCTCGGAGGTCGTGGGGCCGAACGGCGAGCGTCAAAGCTCTCGGTTTTGCTCCAGTAGTAGGCCTTTGACTAAATTGTAACATGACGACCGATGTGATTTTTGGCAGGACTTTTTAGCGCTTGCTTTGAGCTAGTGGGCGAAGATTTGAAACAAACGATCGGTGGGAATCCAGCTTTCAGGGGAGGCCTCTTCCAAGCCTCTCGGAGGTCGTGGGGCCAAACGGCGAGCGTCAAAGCTCTCGGTTTCGCTCCAGTAGTAGGCCTTTATTGACTAAATTGTAACATGACGACCTATGTGATTTTGGCAGGACTTTTTAGCGCTTGCTTTTGAGCTAGTGGGCTAAGATTTGAAACAAACGATCGGTGGGAATCCAGCTTTCAGGGAGGCCTCTTCCAAGCCTCTCGGAGGTCGTGGGGCCGAACGGCGAGCGTCAAAGCTCTCGGTTTCGCTCCAGTAGTAGGCCTTTGACTAAATTGTAACATGACGACCGATGTGATTTTGGCAGACTTTTTAGCGCTTACTTTTGAGCTAGTGGGCTAAGATT
Organism: Phyllopteryx taeniolatus; assembly: GCF_024500385.1. Lineage (NCBI taxonomy): Eukaryota > Metazoa > Chordata > Actinopteri > Syngnathiformes > Syngnathidae > Phyllopteryx > Phyllopteryx taeniolatus. Next base: position 90,984 of record NW_026903283.1, read on the forward strand.
TGAAACAAACGATCGGTGGGAATCCAGCTTTCAGGGGAGGCCTCTTCCAAGCCTCTCGAGGTCGTGGGGCCGAACGGCGAGCGTCAAAGCTCTCGGTTTCCGCTCCAGTAGTAGGCCTTTTGACAAAATAGTAACATGACGACCTATGTGATTTTGGCAGGACTTTTTAGCGCTTGCTTTTGAGCTAGTGGGCTAAGATTTGAAACAAACGATCGGTGGGAATCCAGCTTTCAGGGGAGGCCTCTTCCAAGCCTCTCGGAGGTCGTGGGGCCGAACGGCGAGCGTCAAAGCACTCGGTTTTGCTACAGTAGTAGGCCTTTGACTAAATTGTAACATGACGACCGATGTGATTTTGGCAGGACCTTTTAGCGCTTGCTTTTGAGCTAGTGGGCTAAGATTTGAAACAAACGATCGGTGGGAATCCAGCTTTCAGGGGAGGCCTCTTCCAAGCCTATCGGAGGTCGTGGGGCCGAACGGCGAGCGTCAAAGCTCTCGGTTTCGCTCCAGTAGTAGGCCTTTATTGACTAAATTGTAACATGACGACCTATGTGATTTTGGCAGGACTTTTTAGCGCTTACTTTTGAGCTAGTGGGCTAAGATTTGAAACAAACGATCGGTGGGAATCCAGCTTTCAGGGGAGGCCTCTTCCAAGCCTCTCGGAGGTCGTGGGGCCGAACGGCGAGCGTCAAAGCTCTCGGTTTCGCTCCAGTAGTAGGCCTTTGACTAAATTGTAACATGACGACCGATGTGATTTTGGCAGGACTTTTAGCGCTTCTTTTGAGCTAGTGGGCTAAGATTTGAAACAAACGATCGGTGGAATCCAGCTTTCAGGGGAGGCCCTCTTCCAAGCCTCTCGGAGGTCGTGGGGCCAAACGGCGAGCGTCAAAGCTCTCGGTTTCGCTCCAGTAGTAGGCCTTTGACTAAATTGTAACATGACGACCAATGTGATTTTGGCAGGACTTTTTAGCGCTTGCTTTTGAGCTAGTGGGCTAAGATTTTAAACAAACGATCGGTGGGAATCCAGCTTTCAGGGGAGGCCTCTTCCAAGCCTCTCGGAGGTCGTGGGGCCGAACGGCGATCGTCAAAGCACTCGGTTTTGCTCCAGTAGTAGGGCCTTTGACTAAATTGTAACATGACGACCGATGTGATTTTGGCAGACTTTTTAAGCGCTTGCTTTTGAGCAGTGGGCTAAGATTTAGAAACAAACGATCGTGGAATTCCAGCTTTCAGGTGGGAGGCCTCTCCAAGCCTCTCTCGGAGGTCGTGGGGCCAAACGGCGAGCGTCCAAAGCTCTCCGTTTCGCTCCAGTAGTAGGCCTTTGACAAAATTGTAACATGACGACCTATGTGATTTTGGCAGGACGATTTTAGCGCGTACTTTTGAGCTAGTGGGCTAAGATTTGAAACAAACGATCGTGGGAATCCAGCTTTCAGGGGGGAGGCCTCTTCCAAGCCTCTCGAGGTCGTGGGGCCGAACGGCGAGCGTCAAAGCTCTCGTTTCGCTCCAGTAGTAGGCCTTTGACTAAATTGTAACATGACGACCGATGTGATTTTGGCAGGACTTTTTAGCGCTTGCTTTTGAGCTAGTGGGCTAAGATTTGAAACAAACGATCGTGGGAATCCAGCTTTCAGGGGAGGCCTCTTCCAAGCCTCTCGGAGGTCGTGGGGCCGAACGGCGAGCGTCAAAGCTCTCGGTTTCGCTCCAGTAGTAGGCCTTTGACTAAATTGTAACATGACGACCTATGTGATTTTGGCAGGACTTTTTAGCGCTTGCTTTTGAGCTAGTGGGCTAAGATTTGAAACAAACGATCGGTGGGAATCCAGCTTTCAGGGGAGGGCCTCTTCCAAGCCTCTCGGAGGTCGTGGGGCCGAACGGCGAGCGTCAAAGCTCTCGGTTTCGCTCCAGTAGTAGGCCTTTGACTAAATTGTAACATGACGACCGATGTGATTTTGGCAGGACTTTTTAGCGCTTGCTTTTGAGCTAGTGGGCTAAGATTTGAAACAAACGATCGGTGGGAATCCAGCTTTCAGGGGAGGCCTCTTCCAAGCCTCTCGGAGGTCGTGGGGCCAAACGGCGAGCGTCAAAGCTCTCGTTTCGCTCCAGTAGTAGGCCTTTATTGACTAAATTGTAACATGACGACCTATGTGATTTTGGCAGGACTTTTTAGCGCTTGCTTTTGAGCTAGTGGGCTAAGATTTGAAACAAACGATCGGTGGGAATCCAGCTTTCAGGGGAGGGCCTCTTCCAAGCCTCTCGGAGGTTGTGGGGCCGAACGGCGAGCGTCAAAGCTCTCGGTTTTGCTCCAGTAGTAGGCCTTTGACTAAATTGTAACATGACGACCTATGTGATTTTGGCAGGACTTTTTAGCGCTTGCTTTTGAGCTAGTGGGCTAAGATTTGAAACAAACGATCGGTGGGAATCCAGCTTTCAGGGGAGGCCTCTTCCAAGCCTCTCGGAGGTCGTGGGGCCGAACGGCGAGCGTCAAAGCACTCGGTTTGCTCCAGTAGTAGGCCTTTGACTAAATTGTAACATGACGACCGATGTGATTTTGGCAGGACTTTTAGCGCTTGCTTTTGAGCTAGTGGGCTAAGATTTGAAACAAACGATCGGTGGGAATCCAGCTTTCAGGGGAGGGCCTCTTCCAAGCCTCTCGGAGGTCGTGGGGCCAAACGGCGAGCGTCAAAGCTCTCGGTTTCGCTCCAGTAGTAGGCCTTTGACTAAATTGTAACATGACGACCTATGTGATTTTGGCAGGACTTTTTAGCGCTTGCTTTTGAGCTAGTGGGCTAAGATTTGAAACAAACGATCGGTGGGAATCCAGCTTTCAGGGGAGGCCTCTTCCAAGCCTCTCGGAGGTCGTGGGGCCGAACGGCGAGCGTCAAAGCTCTCGGTTTCGCTCCAGTAGTAGACCTTTGACTAAATTGTAACATGACGACCGATGTGACTTTTGTAGGACTTTTTAGCGCTTGCTTTTGAGCTAGTGGGCTAAGATTTGAAACAAACGATCGGTGGGAATCCAGCTTTCAGGGGAGGCCTCTTCCAAGCCTCTCGGAGGTCGTGGGGCCGAACGGCGAGCGTCAAAGCTCTCGGTTTCGCTCCAGTAGTAGGCCTTTGACTAAATTGTAACATGACGACCGATGTGATTTTGGCAGGACTTTTTAGCGCTATCTTTTGAGCTAGTGGGCTAAGATTTGAAACAAACGATCGTGGGAATCCAGCTTTCAGGGGAGGCCTCTTCCAAGCCTCTCGGAGGTCGTGGGGCCAAACGGCGAGCGTCAAAGCTCTCGTTTCGCTCCAGTAGTAGCCTTTGACTAAATTGTAACATGACGACCTATGTGATTTTGGCAGGACTTTTAGCGCTTGCTTTTGAGCTAGTGGGCTAAGATTTGAAACAAACGATCGGTGGGAATCCAGCTTTCAGGGGAGGCCTCTTCCAAGCCTCTCGGAGGTTGTGGGGCCGAACGGCGAGCGTCAAAGCACTCGGTTTCGCTCCAGTCGTAGACCTTTGACTAAATTGTAACATGACGACCTATGTGATTTTGGTAGGGACTTTTTAGCGCTTGCTTTTGAGCTAGTGGGCTAAGATTTGAAACAAACGATCGGTGGGAATCCAGCTTTCAGGGGAGGCCTCTTCAACCCTCTCGGAGGTCGTGGGGCCGAACGGCGAGCGTCAAAGCTCTCGGTTTTGCTCCAGTAGTAGGCCTTGACTAAATTGTAACATGACGACCGATGTGATTTGGCAGGACGTTTTAGCGCTTGCTTTTGAGCTAGTGGGCTAAGATTTGAAACAAACGATCGGTGGGAATCCAGCTTTCAGGGGAGGCCTCTTCAACCCTCTCGGAGGTCGTGGGGCCGAACGGCGAGCGTCAAAGCTCTCGGTTTCGCTCCAGTAGTAGGCCTTTGACTAAATTGTAACATGACGACCGATGTGATTTTGGCAGGACTTTTTAGCGCTTGCTTTTGAGCTAGTGGGCTAAGATTTGAAACAAACGATCGGTGGGAATCCAGCTTTCAGGGGAGGCCTCTTCCAAGCCTCTCGGAGGTCGTGGGGCCGAACGGCGAGCGTCAAAGCACTCGGTTTCGCTCCAGTAGTAGGCCTTTGACTAAATTGTAACATGACGACCTATGTGATTTTGGCAGGACTTTTTAGCGCTTGCTTTTGAGCTAGTGGGCTAAGATTTGAAACAAACGATCGGTGGGAATCCAGCTTTCAGGGGAGGCCTCTTCCAAGCCTCTCGGAGGTCGTGGGGCCAAACGGCGAGCGTCAAAGCTCTCGGTTTCGCTCCAGTAGTAGGCCTTTGACTAAATTGTAACATGACGACCTATGTGATTTTGGCAGGACGTTTTAGCGCTTGCTTTTGAGCTAGTGGGCTAAGATTTGAAACAAACGATCGGTGGGAATCCAGCTTTCAGGGGAGGCCTCTTCCAAGCCTCTCGGAGGTCGTGGGGCCGAACGGCGAGCGTCAAAGCTCTCGGTTTCGCTCCAGTAGTAGGGCTTTGACTAAATTGTAACATGACGACCGATGTGATTTTGGCAGGACTTTTTAGCGCTTGCTTTTGAGCTAGTGGGCTAAGATTTGAAACAAACGATCGGTGGGAATCCAGCTTTCAGGGGAGGCCTCTTCCAAGCCTCTCGGAGGTCGTGGGGCCAAACGGCGAGCGTCAAAGCTCTCGGTTTCGCTCCAGTAGTAGGCCTTTGACTAAATTGTAACATGACGACCGATGTGATTTTGGCAGGACTTTTTAGCGCTTGCTTTTGAGCTAGTGGGCTAAGATTTGAAACAAACGATCGGTGGGAATCCAGCTTTCAGGGGAGGCCTCTTCCAAGCCTCTCGGAGGTCGTGGGGGCCGAACGGCGAGCGTCAAAGCACTCGGTTTCGCTCCAGTAGTAGGCCTTTGACTAAATTGTAACATGACGACCGATGTGATTTTGGCAGGACTTTTTAGCGCTTGCTTTTGAGCTAGTGGGCTAAGATTTGAAACAAACGATCGGTGGGAATCCAGCTTTCAGGGGAGGGCCTCTTCCAAGCCTCTCGGAGGTCGTGGGCCGAACGGCGAGCGTCAAAGCTCTCGGTTTCGCTCCAGTAGTAGCCTTTGACTAAATTGTAACATGACGACCGATGTGATTTTGGCAGGACTTTTAGCGCTTGCTTTTGAGCTAGTGGGCTAAGATTTGAAACAAACGATCGGTGGGAATCCAGCTTTCAGGGGAGGCCTCTTCCAAGCCTCTCGGAGGTCGTGGGGCCGAACGCGAGCGTCAAAGCTCTCGGTTTCGCTCCAGTAGTAGGCCTTTGACTAAATTGTAACATGACGACCGATGTGATTTTGGCAGGACTTTTTAGCGCTTCTTTTGAGCTAGTGGGCTAAGATTTGAAACAAACGATCGGTGGGAATCCAGCTTTCAGGGGGAGGCCTCTTCCAAGCCTCTCGGAGGTCGTGGGGCCGAACGGCGAGCGTCAAAGCACTCGGTTTCGCTCCAGTAGTAGGCCTTTGACTAAATTGTAACATGACGACCTATGTGATTTTGGCAGGACTTTTTAGCGCTTGCTTTTGAGCTAGTGGGCTAAGATTTGAAACAAACGATCGGTGGGAATCCAGCTTTCAGGGGAGGCCTCTTCCAAGCCTCTCGGAGGTCGTGGGGCCAAACGGCGAGCGTCAAAGCTCTCGGTTTCGCTCCAGTAGTAGGCCTTTTGACTAAATTGTAACATGACGACCTATGTGATTTTGGCAGGACTTTTTAGCGCTTCTTTTGAGCTAGTGGGCTAAGATTTGAAACAAACGATCGGTGGGAATCCAGCTTTCAGGGGAGGCCTCTTCCAAGCCTCTCGGAGGTCGTGGGGCCGAACGGCGAGCGTCAAAGCTCTCGGTTTCGCTCCAGTAGTAGGCCTTTGACTAAATTGTAACATGACGACCGATGTGATTTTGGCAGGACTTTTTAGCGCTTGCTTTTGAGCTAGTGGGCTAAGATTTGAAACAAACGATCGGTGGGAATCCAGCTTTCAGGGGAGGCCTCTTCCAAGCCTCTCGGAGGTCGTGGGCCGAACGGCGAGCGTCAAAGCTCTCGGTTTTGCTCCAGTAGTAGGCCTTTGACTAAATTGTAACATGACGACCGATGTGATTTTGGCAGGACTTCTTAGCGCTTACTTTTGAGCTAGTGGGCTAAGATTTGAAACAAACGATCAGTGGGAATCCAGCTTTCAGAGGAGGCCTCTTCCAAGCCTCTCGGAGGTCGTGGGGCCGAACGGCGAGTGTCAAAGCTCTCGGTTTCGCTCCAGTAGTAGGCCTTTGACTAAATTGTAACATGACGACCGATGTGATTTTGGCAGGACTTTTTTAGCGCTTGCTTTTGAGCTAGTGGGCTAAGATTTGAAACAAACGATCGTGGGAATCCAGCTTTCAGGGGAGGCCTCTTCCAAGCCTCTCGGAGGTCGTGGGGCCGAAACGGCGAGCGTCAAAGCTCTCGGTTTCGCTCCAGTAGTAGGCCTTTGACTAAATTGTAACATGACGACCTATGTGATTTTGGCAGGACTTTTTAGCGCTTAGCTTTTGAGCTAGTGGGGCTAAGATTTGAAACAAACGATCGGTGGGAATCCAGCTTTCAGGGGAGGCCTCTTCCAAGCCTCTCGGAGGTCGTGGGGCCGAACGGCGAGCGTCAAAGCTCTCGGTTTCGCTCCAGTAGTAGGCCTTTGACTAAATTGTAACATGACGACCGATGTGATTTTGGCAGGGACTTTTAGCGCTTACTTTTGAGCTAGTGGGCTAAGATTTGAAACAAACGATCGTGGAATCCAGCTTTCAGGGGAGGCCTCTTCCAAGCCTCTCGGAGGTCGTGGGGCCGAACGGCGAGCGTCAAAGCTCTCGGTTTCGCTCCAGTAGTAGGCCTTTGACTAAATTGTAACATGACGACCGATGTGATTTTGGCAGGACTTTTTAGCGCTTCCTTTTGAGCTAGAGGGCTAAGATTTAAAACAAACAATCGGTGGGAATCCAGCTTTCAGGGGAGGCCTCGTCCAAGCCTCTCGGAGGTCGTGGGCCGAACGGCGAGCGTCAAAGCTCTCGGTTTCGCTCCAGTAGTAGGCCTTTGACTAAATTGTAACATGACGACCGATGTGATTTTGGCAGGACTTTTTAGCGCTTACTTTTGAGCTAGTGGGCTAAGATTTGAAACAAACGATCGGTGGGAATCCAGCTTTCAGGGGAGGGCCTCTTCCAAGCCTCTCGGAGGTCGTGGGGCCGAACGGCGAGCGTCAAAGCTCTCGGTTTCGCTCCAGTAGTAGGCCTTTGACTAAATTGTAACATGACGACCTATGTGATTTTGGCAGGACTTTTTAGCGCTTGCTTTTGAGCTAGTGGGCTAAGATTTGAAACAAACGATCGTGGGAATCCAGCTTTCAGGGGAGGCCTCTTCCAAGCCTCTCGGAGGTCGTGGGGCCGAACGGCGAGCGTCAAAGCTCTCGGTTTTCGCTCCAGTAGTAGGCCTTTGACTAAATTGTAACATGACGACCGATGTGATTTTGGCAGGACTTTTTAGCGCTTGCTTTTGAGCTAGTGGGCTAAGATTTGAAACAAACGATCGGTGGGAATCCAGCTTTCAGGGGAGGCCTCTTCCAAGCCTCTCGGAGGTCGTGGGGCCGAACGGCGAGCGTCAAAGCTCTCGGTTTCGCTCCAGTAGTAGGCCTTTGACTAAATTGTAACATGACGACCTATGTGATTTTGGCAGGACTTTTTAGCGCTTGCTTTTGAGCTAGTGGGCTAAGATTTGAAACAAACGATCGGTGGGAATCCAGCTTTCAGGGGAGGCCTCTTCCAAGCCTCTCGGAGGTCGTGGGGCCGAACGGCGAGCGTCAAAGCTCTCTGTTTCGCTCCAGTAGTAGGCCTTTGACTAAATTGTAACATGACGACCTATGTGATTTTGGCAGGACTTTTTAGCGCTTGCTTTTGAGCTAGTGGGCTAAGATTTGAAACAAACGATCGGTGGGAATCCAGCTTTCAGGGGAGGCCTCTTCCAAGCCTCTCGGAGGTCGTGGGGCCAAACGGCGAGAGTCAAAGCTCTCGGTTTCGCTCCAGTAGTAGGCCTTTGACTAAATTGTAACATGACAACCGATGTGATTTTGGCAGGACTTTTTAGCGCTTGCTTTTGAGCTAGTGGGCTAAGATTTGGAACAAACGATCGGTGGGAATCCAGCTTTCAGGGGAGGCCTCTTCCAATCCTCTCGGAGGTTGTGGGGCCGAACGGCGAGCGTCAAAGCTCTCGGTTTCGCTCCAGTAGTAGGCCTTTGACTAAATTGTAACATGACGACCGATGTGATTTTGGCAGGACCTTTTAGCGCTTGCTTTTGAGCTAGTGGGCTAAGATTTGAAACAAACGATCGGTGGGAATCCAGCTTTCAGGGGAGGCCTCTTCCAAGCCTCTCGGAGGGGTGGGGGCCGAACGGCGAGCGTCAAAGCTCTCGGTTTCGCTCCAGTAGTAGGCCTTTGACTAAATTGTAACATGACGACCGATGTGATTTTGGCAGGACTTTTTAGCGCTTGCTTTTGAGCTAGTGGGCTAAGATTTGAAACAAACGATCGGTGGGAATCCAGCTTTCAGGGGAGGGCCTCTTCCAAGCCTCTCGGAGGTCGTGGGGCCGAACGGCGAGCGTCAAAGCTCTCGGTTTCGCTCCAGTAGTAGGCCTTTGACTAAATTGTAACATGACGACCGATGTGATTTTGGCAGGACTTTTTAGCGCTTACTTTTGAGCTAGTGGGCTAAGATTTGAAACAAACGATCGGTGGGAATCCAGCTTTCAGGGGAGGCCTCTTCCAAGCCTCTCGGAGGTCGTGGGGCCGAACGGCGAGCGTCAAAGCTCTCGTTTCGCTCCAGTAGTAGGCCTTTGACTAAATTGTAACATGACGACCGATGTGATTTTGGCAGGACTTTTTAGCGCTTGCTTTTGAGCTAGTGGGCTAAGATTTGAAACAAACGATCGGTGGGAATCCAGCTTTCAGGGAGGCCTCTTCCAAGCCTCTCGGAGGTCGTGGGCCGAACGGCGAGCGTCAAAGCTCTCGGTTTCGCTCCAGTAGTAGGCCTTTGACTAAATTGTAACATGACGACCGATGTGATTTTGGCAGGACTTTTTAGCGCTTGCTTTTGAGCTAGTGGGCTAAGATTTGAAACAAACGATCGGTGGGAATCCAGCTTTCAGGGGAGGCCTCTTCCAAGCCTCTCGGAGGTCGTGGGGCCGAACGGCGAGCGTCAAAGCTCTCGGTTTCGCTCCAGTAGTAGGCCTTTGACTAAATTGTAACATGACGACCTATGTGATTTTGGCAGGACTTTTTAGCGCTTACTTTGAGCTAGTGGGCTAAGATTTGAAACAAACGATCGGTGGGAATCCAGCTTTCAGGGAGGCCTCTTCCAAGCCTCTCGGAGGTCGTGGGGCCGAACGGCGAGCGTCAAAGCTCTCGGTTTCGCTCCAGTAGTAGGCCTTTGACTAAATTGTAACATGACGACCGATGTGATTTTGGCAGGACTTTTAGCGCTTACTTTTGAGCTAGTGGGCTAAGATTTGAAACAAACGATCGGTGGGAATCCAGCTTTCAGGGAGGCCTCTTCCAAGCCTCTCGGAGGTCGTGGGGCCGAACGGCGAGCGTCAAAGCTCTCGGTTTCGCTCCAGTAGTAGGCCTTTGACAAAATTGTAACATGACGACCTATGTGATTTTGGCAGGACTTTTTAGCGCTTGCTTTTGAGCTAGTGGGCTAAGATTTGAAACAAACGATCGTGGGAATCCAGCTTTCAGGGGAGGCCTCTTCCAAGCCTCTCGGAGTCGTGGGGCCGAACGGCGAGCGTCAAAGCTCTCGGTTTCGCTCCAGTAGTAGGCCTTTGACTAAATTGTAACATGACGACCGATGTGATTTTGGCAGGACTTTTAGCGCTTGCTTTTGAGCTAGTGGGCTAAGATTTGAAACAAACGATCGGTGGGAATCCAGCTTTCAGGGGTGGCCTCTTCCAAGCCTCTCGGAGGTCGTGGGGCCGAACGGCGAGCGTCAAAGCTCTCGGTTTCGCTCCAGTAGTAGGCCTTTGACTAAATTGTAACATGACGACCTATGTGATTTTGGCAGGACTTTTTAGCGCTTGCTTTTGAGCTAGTGGGCTAAGATTTGAAACAAACGATCGGTGGGAATCCAGCTTTCAGGGGAGGCCTCTTCCAAGCCTCTCCGAGGTCGTGGGGCCGAACGGCGAGCGTCAAAGCTCTCGGTTTCGCTCCAGTAGTAGGCCTTTGACTAAATTGTAACATGACGACCGATGTGATTTTGGCAGGACTTTTTAGCGCTTGCTTTTGAGCTAGTGGGCTAAGATTTGAAACAAACGATCGGTGGGAATCCAGCTTTCAGGGGAGGCCTCTTCCAAGCCTCTCGGAGGTCGTGGGGGCCGAACGGCGAGCGTCAAAGCTCTCGGTTTCGCTCCAGGTAGTAGGCCTTTGACTAAATTGTAACATGACGACCGTTGTGATTTTGGCAGGACTTTTTAGCGCTTGCTTTTGAGCTAGTGGGCTAAGATTTGAAACAAACGATCGGTGGGAATCCAGCTTTCAGGGGAGGCCTCTTCCAAGCCTCTCGGAGGTCGTGGGCCAAACGGCGAGCGTCAAAGCTCTCGGTTTCGCTCCAGTAGTAGGCCTTTGACTAAATTGTAACATGACGACCGATGTGATTTTGGCAGGACTTTTAGCGCTTGCTTTTGAGCTAGTGGGCTAAGATTTGAAACAAACGATCGGTGGGAATCCAGCTTTCAGGGGAGGCCTCTTCCAAGCCTCTCGGAGTAGTGGGGCCGAACGGCGAGCGTCAAAGCACTCGGTTTCGCTCCAGTAGTAGGCCTTTGACTAAATTGTAACATGACGACCTATGTGATTTTGGCAGGACTTTTAGCGCTTGCTTTTGAGCTAGTGGGCTAAGATTTGAAACAAACGATCGGTGGGAATCCAGCTTTCAGGGGAGGCCTCTTCCAAGCCTCTCGGAGGTCGTGGGGCCGAACGGCGAGCGTCAAAGCACTCGGTTTTCGCTCCAGTAGTAGGCCTTTGACTAAATTGTAACATGACGACCTATGTGATTTTGGCAGGACTTTTTAGCGCTTGCTTTTGAGCTAGTGGGCTAAGATTTGAAACAAACGATCGGTGGGAATCCAGCTTTCAGGGGAGGCCTCTTCCAAGCCTCTCGGAGGTCGTGGGGCCGAACGGCGAGCGTCAAAGCTCTCGGTTTCGCTCCAGTAGTAGGCCTTTGACTAAATTGTAACATGACGACCTATGTGATTTTGGCAGGACTTTTTAGCGCTTGCTTTTGAGCTAGTGGGCTAAGATTTGAAACAAACGATCGGTGGGAATCCAGCTTTCAGGGAGGCCTCTTCCAAGCCTCTCGGAGGTCGTGGGGCCGAACGGCGAGCGTCAAAGCTCTCGGTTTCGCTCCAGTAGTAGGCCTTTGACTAAATTGTAACATGACGACCGATGTGATTTTGGCAGGACTTTTTAGCGCTTGCTTTTGAGCTAGTGGGCTAAGATTTGAAACAAACGATCGGTGGGAATCCAGCTTTCAGGGGAGGCCTCTTCCAAGCCTCTCGGAGGTCGTGGGGCCAAACGGCGAGCGTCAAAGCTCTCGGTTTCGCTCCAGTAGTAGGCCTTTGACTAAATTGTAACATGACGACCGATGTGATTTTGGCAGGACTTTTTAGCGCTTCTTTTGAGCTAGTGGGCTAAGATTTGAAACAAACGATCGGTGGGAATCCAGCTTTCAGGGGAGGCCTCTTCCAAGCCTCTCGGAGGTCGTGGGGCCGAACGGCGAGCGTCAAAGCTCTCGGTTTCGCTCCAGTAGTAGGCCTTTGACTAAATTGTAACATGACGACCGATGTGATTTTGGCAGGACTTTTTAGCGCTTCTTTTGAGCTAGTGGGCTAAGATTTGAAACAAACGATCGGTGGGAATCCAGCTTTCAGGGGAGGCCTCTTCCAAGCCTCTCGAGGTCGTGGGGCCGAACGGGCGAGCGTCAAAGCTCTCGGTTTCGCTCCAGTAGTAGGCCTTTGACTAAATTGTAACTTGACGACCGATGTGATTTTGGGCAGGACTTTTTAGCGCTTGCTTTTGAGCTAGTGGCTAAGATTTGAAACAAACGATCGGTGGGAATCCAGCTTTCAGGGGAGGCCTCTTCCGAAGCCTCTCTGAGGTCGTGGGGCCGAACGGCGAGCGTCAAAGCTCTCGGTTTCGCTCCAGTAGTAGGCCTTTGACTAAATTGTAACATGACGACCGATGTGATTTTTGGCAGGACTTTTTAGCGCTTGCTTTTGAGCTAGTTGGGCTAAGATTTGAAACAAACGATCGGTGGGAATCCAGCTTTCAGGGGAGGCCTCTTCCAAGCCTCTCGGAGGTCGTGGGCCAAACGGCGAGCGTCAAAGCTCTCGGTTTCGCTCCAGTAGTAGGCCTTTGACTAATTGTAACATGACGACCGATGTGATTTTGGCAGGACTTTTTAGCGCTTGCTTTTGAGCTAGTGGGCTAAGATTTGAAACAAACGATCGGTGGGAATCCAGCTTTCAGGGGAGGCCTCTTCCAAGCCTCTCGTAGGTCGTGGGGCCGAACGGCGAGCGTCAAAGCTCTCGTTTCGCTCCAGTAGTAGGCCTTTGACTAAATTGTAACATGACGACCTATGTGATTTTGGCAGGACTTTTTAGCGCTTACTTTGAGCTAGTGGGCTAAGATTTGAAACAAACGATCGGTGGAATCCAGCTTTCAGGGGAGGCCTCTTCCAAGCCTCTCGGAGTTCGTGGGCCGAACGGCGAGCGTCAAAGCTCTCGGTTTCGCTCCAGTAGTAGGCCTTTGACTAAATTGTAACATGACGACCGATGTGATTTTGGCAGGACTTTTTAGCGCTTGCTTTTGAGCTAGTGGGCTAAGATTTGAAACAAACGATCGGTGGGAATCCAGCTTTCAGGGAGGCCTCTTCCAAGCCTCTCGGAGGTCGTTGGGCCAAACGGCGAGCGTCAAAGCTCTCGGTTTCGCTCCAGTAGTAGGGCCTTTGACTAAATTGTAACATGACGACCGATGTGATTTTGGCAGGACTTTTTTAGCGCTTACTTTTGAGCTAGTGGGCTAAGATTGAAACAAACGATCGGGGTGGGAATCCAGCTTTCAGGGGAGGGCCTCTTCCAAGCCTCTCGGAGGTCGTGGGGCCGAACGGCGAGCGTCAAAGCTCTCGGTTTCGCTCCAGTAGTAGGCCTTTGACTAAATTGTAACATGACGACCGATGTGATTTTGGCAGGACTTTTTAGCGCTTGCTTTTGAGCTAGTGGGCTAAGATTTGAAACAAACGATCGGTGGGAATCCAGCTTTCAGGGGAGGCCTCTTCCAAGCCTCTCGGAGGTCGTGGGGCCGAACGGCGAGCGTCAAAGCTCTCGGTTTCGCTCCAGTAGTAGGCCTTTGACTAAATTGTAACATGACGACCGATGTGATTTTGGCAGGACTTTTTAGCGCTTGCTTTTGAGCTAGTGGGCTAAGATTTGAAACAAACGATCGGTGGGAATCCAGCTTTCAGGGGAGGCCTCTTCCAAGCCTCTCGGAGGTCGTGGGGCCAAACGGCGAGCGTCAAAGCTCTCGGTTTCGCTCCAGTAGTAGGCCTTTGACTAAATTGTAACATGACGACCTATGTGATTTTGGCAGGACTTTTTAGCGCTTGCTTTTGAGCTAGTGGGCTAAGATTTGAAACAAACGATCGGTGGGAATCCAGCTTTCAGGGGAGGCCTCTTCCAAGCCTCTCGGAGGTCGTGGGGCCGAACGGCGAGCGTCAAAGCTCTCGGTTTCGCTCCAGTAGTAGGCCTTTGACTAAATTGTAACATGACGACCGATGTGATTTTGGCAGGACTTTTTAGCGCTTGCTTTTGAGCTAGTGGGCTAAGATTTGAAACAAACGATCGGTGGGAATCCAGCTTTCAGGGGAGGCCTCTTCCAAGCCTCTCGGAGGTCGTGGGGCCAAACGGCGAGCGTCAAAGCTCTCGGTTTCGCTCCAGTAGTAGGCCTTTGACTAAATTGTAACATGACGACCGATGTGATTTTGGCAGGACTTTTTTAGCGCTAGCTTTGAGCTAGTGGCTAAGATTTGAATCAAACGATCGGTGGGAATCCAGCTTCAGGCGAGGCCTCTTCCAAGCCTCTCGGAGGTCGTGGGGCCGAACGGCGAGCGTCAAAGCACTCGGTTTCGCTCCAGTAGTAGGCCTTTGACTAAATTGTAACATGACGACCTTTGTGATTTTGGCAGGGACTTTTTAGCGCTTAGCTTTGAGCTAGTGGGCTAAGATTGAAACAAATGATCAGGTGGGAATCCAGCTTTCAGGGGAGGACTCTTCAAGCCTCTCGGAGGTCGTGGGGCTGAACGGCGAGCGTCAAAGCTCTCGGTTTTCGCTCCAGCTGTAGGCCTTTGACTAAATTGTAACATGACGACCGATGTGATTTTGGCAGGACTTTTTAGCGCTTCCTTTGAGCTAGTGGGCTAAGATTTGAACAAAACGATCGGTGGGAATCCAGCTTTCAGGGGAGGCCCCTCTTCGAAGAGCCTCTCGGAGGTCGTGGGGCCGAACGGGCGAGCTTCAAGCTCTCGGTTTCGCTCCAGTCGTAGGCCTTTTGACTAAATTGTAACATGACGACCTATGTTATTTTGGCATTACTTTTTAGCGCTTGCTTTTGAGCTAGTGGGCTAAGATTTGAAACAAACGATCGAGGGAATCCAGCTTTCAGGGGAGGCCTCTTCCAAGCCTCTCGGAGGTCGTGGGGCGAACGGCGAGCGATCAAAGCTCTCGGTTTCGCTCAGTAGTAGGCCTTTGACCTAAATTGTAACATGACGACCTATGTGATTTGGCAGGACTTTTTAGCTGCTTAGCTTTTGAGCTAGTGGGCTAAGATTTGAAACAAAAGATCGTGGGAATCCAGCTTTCAAGGGGAGGCCTCTTCCAAGCCTCTCGGAGGTCGTGGGGCCGAACTGCGAGCGTCAAAGCTCTCTGTTTCGCTCCAGTCGTAGGCCTATGACTAAATTGTGACATGACAACCTATGTGATTATGTCAGGACTTCTTAGCGCTTATTTTTGAGCTAGTGAGCTAAGATTTGAAACAAACGATTGGTGGGAATCCAGCTTTCAGAGGAGGCCTCTTCCAAGCCTCTTGGAGATTGTGGGGCCGAACGGCGATCGTCAAAGCACTCTGTTTCGCTCCAGTAGTAGGCCTTTGACTAAATTGTAACATGACGACCGATGTGATTTTGGCAAGACTTTTTAGCGCTTACTTTTGAGCTAGTGGGCTAAGATCTGAAACAAACGATCGGTGGGAATCCAGCTTTCAGTGGAGGCCTCTTCCAAGCCTCTCGGAGGTCGTGGGGCCGAACGGTGAGCGTCAAAGCTCTCTGTTTCGCTCCAGTAGTAGGCCTTTGACTAAATTGTAACATGACGACCGATGTGATTTTAGCAGGACTTTTTAGCGCTTACTTTTGAGCTAGTGGGCTAATATTTGAAACAAACAATCGGTGGGAAGCCAGCTTTCAGGGGAGGCATCTTCCAATCCTCTCGGAGGTCGTGGGGCCAAACGGCGAGCGTCAAAGCTCTCGGTTTCGCTCCAGTAGTAGGCCTTTGACTAAATTGTAACATGACGACCGATGTGATTTTGGCAGGACTTTTTAGCGCTTGCTTTTGAGCTTGTGGGCTATGATTTGAAACAAACGATCGGAGGGAATCCAGCTTTCAGGGGAGGCCTTTTCCAAGCCTCTCGGAGGTCGTGGGGCCGAACGGCGAGCGTCAAAGCTCTCGGTGTCGCTCCAGTAGTAGGCCTTTGACTAAATTGTAACATGACGACCGATGTGATTTTGGCAGGACTTTTTAGCGCTTACTTTTGAGCTAGTGGGCTAAGATTTGAAACAAACGATCGGTGGGAATCCAGCTTTCAGGGGAGGCCTCTTCCAAGCCTCTCGGAGGTCGTGGGGCCGAACGGCGATCGTCAAAGCTCTCGGTTTCGTTCCAGTAGTAGGCCTTTGACTAAATTGTAACATGACGACCGATGTGATTTTGGCAGGACTTTTTAGCGCTTGCTTTTGAGCTAGTGGGCTAAGATTTTACACAAACGATCGGTAGTAATCCAGCTTTCAGGGGAGGCCTCTTGCAAATCTCTCGGAGGTCGTGGGGTCGAACGGCGATCGTCAAAGCTCTCGGTTTCGTTCCAGTAGTTGGCCTTTGACTAAATTGTAACATGACGACCGATGTGATTTTGGCAGGACATTTTAGCGCTTGCTTTTGAGCTAGTGGGCTAAGATTTTACACAAACGATCGGTAGTAATCCAGCTTTCAGGGGAGGCCTCTTCCAAATCTCTCGGAGGTCGTGGGGCCAAACGGCGAGCGTCAAAGCTCTCGGTTTCGCTCCAGTAGTAGGCCTTTGACTAAATTGTAACATGACGACCTTTGTGATTTTGGCAGGACATTTTAGCGCTTACTTTTGAGCTAGTGGGCTAAGATTTGAACAAACGATCGGTGGGAATCCAGCTTTCAGGGGAGGCCTCTTTCAAGCCTCTCGGAGGTCGTGGGGCCGAAAGGCGAGCGTCAAAGCTCTCGGTTTCGCTCCAGTAGTAGGCCTTTGACTAAATTGTAACATGACGACCGATGTGATTTTGGTAGGACTTTTTAGCGCTTCCCTTTGAGCTAGTGGGCCAAGATTTGAATCAAACGATCGGTGGGAATCCAGCTTTCAGGAGAGGCCTCTTCCAAGCCTCTCGGAGGTCGTGGGGCCGAACGGCGAGCGTCAAAACACTCGGTTTCGCTCCAGTAGTAGGCCTTTATTGACTAATTTGTAACATGACGATCTATGTGATTTTGGCAGGTCTTTGTAGCGCTTGCTTTTGAGCTAGTGGGCTAAGATTTGAAACAAACGATCGGTGGGAATCCAGCTTTCAGGTGAGGTCTCTTCCAAGCCTCTCGGAGGTCGTGGGGCCACACGGCGAGCGTCAAAGCTCTCGGTTTCGCTCCAGTAGTAGGCCTTTGACTAAATTTTAACATGACGACCGATGTGATTTTGGCAGGACTTTTTAGCGCGTACGTTTGAGCTAGTGGCCTAAGATTTGAAACAAACGATTGGTGGGAATCCAAGCTTCAGGCGAGGCCCTCTTCCAAGCCTCTCGGAGGTCGTGGGGCCGAACGGCGAGCGTCAAAGCTCTCGGTTTCGCTCCAGTAGTAGGCCTTAGACTAAATTGTAACATGACGACCGATGTGATTTTGGCAGGACTTTTTAGCGCTTGCTTTTGAGCTAGTGGGCTAAAATTTGAAACAAACGATTGGTGGGAATCCAGCTTTCAGGGGAGGCCTTTTTCAAGCCTCTCGGAGGTCGTGGGGCCGAACTGCGATCGTCAAAGCTCTCGGTTTCGTTCCATTAATAGGCCTTTGACTAAATTGTAACATGACGACCGATGTGATTTTGGCAGGACTTTTTAGCGCTTGCTTTTGAGCTAGTGGGCTAAGATTTTACACAAACGATCGGTAGGAATCCAGCTTTCAGGGGAGGCCTCTTCCAAGCCTCTCGGAGGTCGTGGGGCCGAACGGTGAGTGTCAAAGCTCTCGGTTTCGCTCCAGTAGTAGGCCTTTGACTAAATTGTAACATGACGACCGATGTGATTTTAGCAGGACTTTTTAGCGCTTACTTTTGAGTCAGTGGGCTAATATTTGAAACAAACAATCGGTGGGAATCCAGCTTTCAGGGGAGGCCTCTTCCAATCCTCTCGGAGGTCGTGGGGCCAAACGGCGAGCGTCAAAGCTCTCTGTTTCGCTCCAGTAGTAGGCCTTTGACTAAATTGTAACATGACGATATATGTGATTTTGGCAGGACTTTTTTAGCGCTTACTTTTGGAGCTAGTGGGCTAAGATTGAAAGAAACGATGGGTGGGTATCCAGCTTTCAGGGGAGGCCTCTTCCAAGCCTCTCGGAGGTCGTGGGGCCGAACGGCGAGCGTCAAAGCTCTCGGTTTCGCTCCAGTAGTAGGCCTTTGACTAAATTGTAACATGACGACCGATGTGAATTTGTAGGACTTTTTAGCGCTTACTTTTGAGCTAGTGGCTAAGATTTGAAACACACGATTGTTGGGAATCCAGCTTTCAGGGGAGGCCTCTTCCAGGCCTCTCGGGGTTGTGGGGCCGAACGGCGAGCGTCAAAGCTCTCTGTTTCGCTACAGTCGTAGGCCTATGACTAAATTGTGACATGACAACCTATGTGATTATGGGCATGACTTCTTAGCGCTTATTTTTGAGCTAATGAGTTAAGATTTGAAACAAACGATTGGTGGGAATCCAGCTTTCAGGGGAGGCCTCTTACAAGCCTCTCGAAGGTCGTGGGGCTGAACGGCGAGCGTCAAAGCACTCGGTTTCGCTCCAGTAGTAGGCCTTTATTGACTAAATTGTAACATGACGAACTATGTGATTTTGGCAGGACTTTTTAGTGCTTACTTTTGAGCTAGTGGGCTAAGATTTGAAACAAACGATCGGTGGGAATCCAACTTTCAGGGGAGGCCTCTTCCAAGCCTCTCGGAGGTCGTGGGGCCGAACGGTGAGTGTCAAAGCTCTCGGTTTCGCTCCAGTAGTAGGCCTTTGACTAAATTGTAACATGACGACCGATGTGATTTTAGCAGGACTTTTTAGCGCTTACTTTTGAGCTAGTGGGCTAATATTTGAAACAAACAATCGGTGGGAATCCAGCTTTCAGGGGAGGCATCTTCCAATCCTCTCGGAGGTCGTGGGGCCAAACGGCGAGCGTCAAAGCTCTCGGTTTCGCTCCAGTAGTAGGCCTTTGACTAAATTGTAACATGACGATATATGTGATTTTGGCAGGACTTTTTAGCGCTTACTTTTGAGCTAGTGGGCTAAGATTTGAAAGAAACGATGGGTGGGTATCCAGCTTTCAGGGGAGGCCTCTTCCAAGCCTCTCGGAGGTCGTGGGGCCGAACGGCGAGCGTCAAAGCTCTCGGTTTCGCTCCAGTAGTAGGCCTTTGACTAAATTGTAACATGACGACCGATGTGATTTTGGTAGGACTTTTTAGCGCTTACTTTTGAGCTAGTGGGCTAAGATTTGAAACACACGATTGTTGGGAATCCAGCTTTCAGGGGAGGCCTCTTCCAGGCCTCTCGGAGGTTGTGGGGCCGAACGGCGAGCGTCAAAGCTCTCTGTTTCGCTCCAGTCGTAGGCCTATGACTAAATTGTGACATGACAACCTATGTGATTATGGCATGACTTCTTAGCGCTTATTTTTGAGCTAATGAGTTAAGATTTGAAACAAACGATTGGTGGGAATCCAGCTTTCAGGGGAGGCCTCTTAAAAGCCTCTCGAAGGTCGTGGGGCTGAACGGCGAGCGTCAAAGCACTCGGTTTCGCTCCAGTAGTAGGCCTTTATTGACTAAATTGTAACATGACGAACTATGTGATTTTGGCAGGACTTTTTAGCGCTTGCTTTTGAGCTAGTGGGCTAAGATTTGAAACAAACGATCGGTGGGAATCCAGCTTTCAGGGGAGGCCTTTTCCAAGCCTCTCGGAGGTCGTGGGGCCGAACGGCGAGCGTCAAAGCTCTCGGTGTCGCTCCAGTAGTAGGCCTTTGACTAAATTGTAACATGACGACCGATGTGATTTTGGCAGGACTTTTTAGCGCTTACTTTTGAGCTAGTGGGCTAAGATTTGAAACAAACGATCGGTGGGAATCCAGCTTTCAGTGGAGGCCTCTTCCAAGCCTCCCGGAGGTCGTGGGGCCGAACGGCGATCGTCAAAGCTCTCGGTTTCGTTCCAGTAGTAGGCCTTTGACTAAATTGTAGCATGACGACCGATGTGATTTTGGCAGGACTTTTTAGCGCTTGCTTTTGAGCTAGTGGGCTAAGATTGTAAACAAACGATCGGTAGGAATCCAGCTTTCAGGGGAGGCCTCTTCCAAGTCTCTCAGAGGTCGTGGGGCCAAACGGCGAGCGTCAAAGTTCTCGGTTTCGCTCCAGTAGTAGGCCTTTGACTAAATTGTAACATGACGACCGTTGTGATTTTGGCAAGACTTTTTAGTGCTTACTTTTGAGCTAGTGGGCTAAGATTTGAAACAAACGATCGGTGGGAATCCAGCTTTCAGTGGAGGCCTCTTCCAAGCCTCTCGGAGGTCGTGGGGCCGAACGGTGAGCGTCAAAGCTCTCGGTTTCGCTCCAGTCGTAGGCCTTTTACTAAATTGTAACATGACGACCTATGTGATTTTGGCAGGACTTGTTAGCGCTTGCTTTTTAGCTAGTTGGCTAAGATTTGAACCAAACGATCGGTGGGAATCCAGCTTTCAGGGGAGGCCTCTTCCAAGCCTCTCGGAGGTCGTGGGGCCAAACGGCGAGCGTCAAAGCTCTCGGTTTCGCTCCAGTAGTAGGCCTTTGACTAAATTGTAACATGACGACCGATGTGATTTTGGTAGGAGTTTTTAGCGCTTACTTTTGAGCTAGTGTGCTAATATTTGAAACAAACGATTGTTGGGAATCCAGCTTTCAGGGGAGGCCTCTTACAAGCCTCTCGGAGGTCGTGGAGCTGAACGCCGAGCGTCAAAGCACTCGGTTTCGCTCCAGTAGTAGGCCTTTATTGACTAAATTGTAACATGACGGCCTATGTGGTTTTGGCAGGACTTTTTAGCGCTTACTTTTGAGCTAGTGGGCTAAGATTTGAAACACACGATTGATGGGAATCCAGCTTTCAGGGGAGGCCTCTTCCAGGCCTCTCGGAGGTTGTGGGGCCGAACGGCGAGCGTCAAAGCACTCGGTTTCGCTCCAGTAGTAGGCCTTTGACTAAATTGTAACATGACGACCTTTGTGATTTTGGCAGGACTTTTTAGCGCTTAGATTTGAGCTAGTGGGCTAAGATTTGAAACAAATGATCAGTGGGTATCCAGCTTTAAGGGGAGGCCTCTTCCAAGCCTCTCGGAGGTCGTGGGGCCGAACGGCGAGCGTCAAAGCTCTCTGTTTCGCTCCAGTCGTAGTCCTATGACTAAATTGTGACATGACAACCTATGTGATTATGGCAGGACTTCTTAGCGCTTATTTTTGAGCTAGTGAGCTAAGATTTGAAACAAACGATTGGTGGGAATCCAGCTTTCAGGGGAGGCCTCTTACAAGCCTCTCGAAGGTCGTGGGGCTGAACGGCGAGCGTCAAAGCACTCTGTTTCGCTCCAGTAGTAGGCCTTTATTGACTAAATTGTAACATGACGAACTATGTGATTTTGGCAGGACTTTTTAGCGCTTACTTTTGAGCTAGTGGGCTAAGATTTGAAACAAACGATCGGTGGGAATCCAGCTTTCAGAGGAGGCCTCTTCCAAGCCTCTTGGAGATTGTGGGGCCGAACGGCGATCGTCAAAGCACTCGGTTTCACTCCAGTAGTAGGCTTTTGACTAAATTGTAACATGACGACCTTTGTGATTTTGGCAGGACATTTTAGCGCTTACTTTTGAGCTAGTGGGCTAAGATTTGAAACAAACGATCGGTGGGAATCCAGCTTTCAGGGGAGGCCTCTTTCAAGCCTCTCGGAGGTCGTGGGGCCGAACGGCGAGCGTCAAAGCTCTCGGTTTCGCTCCAGTAGTAGGCCTTTGACTAAATTGGGCAGCCGTGGCCCAATGGTTAAGATCATCGCCTGCCACCGTGGGGGACCTAGGTTCAAAAACCCGGACTGGACCATCCGCCAACATCCCCCGGACTCACGGCTGTGGTGTCCTTGAGCAAGACACTGATACCCCGAAATGCTCCCCGGGCGCTTCAGCTGCCCCCTGCTCCAGTGTGTTCCACTAACATGTGTATGTGTTCACTGTGATGGGTTAAATGCAGAGAACAAATTTCGTGTGCATGCATGCATGTTCATGACAATAAAAGATGATTATTCTTCTTCTTCTTCTTCTAAATTGTAACATGACGACCGATGTGATTTTAGCAGGACTTTTTAGCGCTTACTTTTGAGCTAGTGGGCCAAGATTTGAATCAAACGATCTGTGGGAATCCAGCTTTCAGGGGAGGCCTCTTCCAAGCCTCTCGGAGGTCGTGGGGCCAAACGGCGAGCGTCAAAGCTCTCGGTTTCGCTCCAGTAATAGGCCTTTGACTAAATTGTAACATGACGATATATGTGATTTTGGCAGGACTTTTTAGCGCTTACTTTTGAGCTAGTGGGCTAAGATTTGAAACAAACGATGGGTGGGTATCCAGCTTTCAGGGGAGGCCTCTTCCAAGCCTCTCGGAGGTTGTGGGGCCGGACGGCGAGCGTCATAGCTCTCGGTTTCGCTCCAGTAGTAGGCCTTTGACTAAATTGTAACATGACGACCTTTGTGATTTTGGCAGGACTTTTTAGCGCTTAGTTTTGAGCTAGTGGGCTAAGATTTGAAACAAATGATCAGTGGGTATCCAGCTTTAAGGGGAGGCCTCTTCCAAGCCTCTCAGAGGTCGTGGGGCCGAACGGCGAGCGTCAAAGCTCTCTGTTTCGCTCCAGTCGTAGGCCTATGACTAAATTGTGACATGACAACCTATGTGATTATGGCAGGACTTCTTAGCGCTTATTTTGAGCTAGTGAGCTAAGATTTGAAACAAACGATTGGTGGGAATCCAGCTTTCAGGGGAGGCCTCTTACAAGCCTCTCGAAGGTCGTGGGGCTGAACGGCGAGCGTCAAAGCACTCGGTTTCGCTCCAGTAGTAGGCCTTTATTGACTAAATTGTAACATGACGAACTATGTGATTTTGGCAGGACTTTTTAGCGCTTACTTTTGAGCTAGTGGGCTAAGATTTGAAACAGACGATCGGTGGGAATCCAGCTTTCAGAGGAGGCCTCTTCCAAGCCTCTTGGAGATTGTGGGGCCGAACGGCGATCGTCAAAGCACTCGGTTTCACTCCAGTAGTAGGCTTTTGACTAAATTGTAACATGACGACCTTTGTGATTTTGGCAGGACATTTTAGCGCTTACTTTTGAGCTAGTGGGCTAAGATTTGAAACAAACGATCGGTGGGAATCCAGCTTTCAGGGGAGGCCTCTTTCAAGCCTCTCGGAGGTCGTGGGGCCGAACGGCGAGCGTCAAAGCTCTCGGTTTCGCTCCAGTAGTAGGCCTTTGACTAAATTGGGCAGCCGTGGCCCAATGGTTAAGATCATCGCCTGCCACCGTGGGGGACCTAGGTTCAAAAACCCCGACTGGACCATCCGCCAACATCCCCCGGACTCACGGCTGTGGTGTCCTTGAGCAAGACACTGATACCCCGAAATGCTCCCCGGGCGCTTCAGCTGCCCCCTGCTCCAGTGTGTTCCACTAACATGTGTATGTGTTCACTGTGATGGGTTAAATGCAGAGAACAAATTTCGTGTGCATGCATGCATGTTCATGACAATAAAAGATGATTCTTCTTCTTCTTCTTCTTCTAAATTGTAACATGACGACCGATGTGATTTTAGCAGGACTTTTTAGCGCTTACTTTTGAGCTAGTGGGCCAAGATTTGAATCAAACGATCGGTGGTAATCCAGCTTTCAGGGGAGGCCTCTTCCAGGCCTCTCGGAGGTTGTGGGGCCGAACGGCGAGCGTCAAAGCACTCGGTTTCGCTCCAGTAGTAGGCCTTTGACTAAATTGTAACATGACGACCTTTGTGATTTTGGCAGGACTTTTTAGCGCTTAGATTTGAGCTAGTGGGCTAAGATTTGAAACAAATGATCAGTGGGTATCCAGCTTTAAGGGGAGGCCTCTTCCAAGCCTCTCGGAGGTCGTGGGGCCGAACGGCGAGCGTCAAAGCTCTCTGTTTCGCTCCAGTCGTAGGCCTATGACTAAATTGTGACATGACAACCTATGTGATTATGGCAGGACTTCTTAGCGCTTATTTTTGAGCTAGTGAGCTAAGATTTGAAACAAACGATTGGTGGGAATCCAGCTTTCAGGGGAGGCCTCTTACAAGCCTCTCGAAGGTCGTGGGGCTGAACGGCGAGCGTCAAAGCACTCTGTTTCGCTCCAGTAGTAGGCCTTTATTGACTAAATTGTAACATGACGAACTATGTGATTTTGGCAGGACTTTTTAGCGCTTACTTTTGAGCTAGTGGGCTAAGATTTGAAACAAACGATCGGTGGGAATCCAGCTTTCAGAGGAGGCCTCTTCCAAGCCTCTTGGAGATTGTGGGGCCGAACGGCGATCGTCAAAGCACTCGGTTTCACTCCAGTAGTAGGCTTTTGACTAAATTGTAACATGACGACCTTTGTGATTTTGGCAGGACATTTTAGCGCTTACTTTTGAGCTAGTGGGCTAAGATTTGAAACAAACGATCGGTGGGAATCCAGCTTTCAGGGGAGGCCTCTTTCAAGCCTCTCGGAGGTCGTGGGGCCGAACGGCGAGCGTCAAAGCTCTCGGTTTCGCTCCAGTAGTAGGCCTTTGACTAAATTGGGCAGCCGTGGCCCAATGGTTAAGATCATCGCCTGCCACCGTGGGGGACCTAGGTTCAAAAACCCGGACTGGACCATCCGCCAACATCCCCCGGACTCACGGCTGTGGTGTCCTTGAGCAAGACACTGATACCCCGAAATGCTCCCCGGGCGCTTCAGCTGCCCCCTGCTCCAGTGTGTTCCACTAACATGTGTATGTGTTCACTGTGATGGGTTAAATGCAGAGAACAAATTTCGTGTGCATGCATGCATGTTCATGACAATAAAAGATGATTATTCTTCTTCTTCTTCTTCTAAATTGTAACATGACGACCGATGTGATTTTAGCAGGACTTTTTAGCGCTTACTTTTGAGCTAGTGGGCCAAGATTTGAATCAAACGATCTGTGGGAATCCAGCTTTCAGGGGAGGCCTCTTCCAAGCCTCTCGGAGGTCGTGGGGCCAAACGGCGAGCGTCAAAGCTCTCGGTTTCGCTCCAGTAATAGGCCTTTGACTAAATTGTAACATGACGATATATGTGATTTTGGCAGGACTTTTTAGCGCTTACTTTTGAGCTAGTGGGCTAAGATTTGAAACAAACGATGGGTGGGTATCCAGCTTTCAGGGGAGGCCTCTTCCAAGCCTCTCGGAGGTTGTGGGGCCGGACGGCGAGCGTCATAGCTCTCGGTTTCGCTCCAGTAGTAGGCCTTTGACTAAATTGTAACATGACGACCTTTGTGATTTTGGCAGGACTTTTTAGCGCTTAGATTTGAGCTAGTGGGCTAAGATTTGAAACAAATGATCAGTGGGTATCCAGCTTTAAGGGGAGGCCTCTTCCAAGCCTCTCGGAGGTCGTGGGGCCGAACGGCGAGCGTCAAAGCTCTCTGTTTCGCTCCAGTCGTAGTCCTATGACTAAATTGTGACATGACAACCTATGTGATTATGGCAGGACTTCTTAGCGCTTATTTTTGAGCTAGTGAGCTAAGATTTGAAACAAACGATTGGTGGGAATCCAGCTTTCAGGGGAGGCCTCTTACAAGCCTCTCGAAGGTCGTGGGGCTGAACGGCGAGCGTCAAAGCACTCGGTTTCGCTCCAGTAGTAGGCCTTTATTGACTAAATTGTAACATGACGAACTATGTGATTTTGGCAGGACTTTTTAGCGCTTACTTTTGAGCTAGTGGGCTAAGATTTGAAACAGACGATCGGTGGGAATCCAGCTTTCAGAGGAGGCCTCTTCCAAGCCTCTTGGAGATTGTGGGGCCGAACGGCGATCGTCAAAGCACTCGGTTTCACTCCAGTAGTAGGCTTTTGACTAAATTGTAACATGACGACCTTTGTGATTTTGGCAGGACATTTTAGCGCTTACTTTTGAGCTAGTGGGCTAAGATTTGAAACAAACGATCGGTGGGAATCCAGCTTTCAGGGGAGGCCTCTTTCAAGCCTCTCGGAGGTCGTGGGGCCGAACGGCGAGCGTCAAAGCTCTCGGTTTCGCTCCAGTAGTAGGCCTTTGACTAAATTGGGCAGCCGTGGCCCAATGGTTAAGATCATCGCCTGCCACCGTGGGGGACCTAGGTTCAAAAACCCCGACTGGACCATCCGCCAACATCCCCCGGACTCACGGCTGTGGTGTCCTTGAGCAAGACACTGATACCCCGAAATGCTCCCCGGGCGCTTCAGCTGCCCCCTGCTCCAGTGTGTTCCACTAACATGTGTATGTGTTCACTGTGATGGGTTAAATGCAGAGAACAAATTTCGTGTGCATGCATGCATGTTCATGACAATAAAAGATGATTCTTCTTCTTCTTCTTCTTCTAAATTGTAACATGACGACCGATGTGATTTTAGCAGGACTTTTTAGCGCTTACCTTTGAGCTAGTGGGCCAAGATTTGAATCAAACGATCGGTGGGAATCCAGCTTTCAGGGGATGCCTCTTCCAAGCCTCTCGGAGGTTGTGGGGCCGGACGGCGAGCGTCATAGCTCTCGGTTTCGCTCCAGTAGTAGGCCTTTGACTAAATTGTAACATGACGACCGATGTGATTTTGGCAGGACTTTTTAGCGCTTGCTTTTGAGCTAGTGGGCTAAGATTTTACACAAACGATCGGTAGGGATCCAGCTTTCAGGGGAGGCCTCTTCCAGGCCTCTCGGAGGTTGTGGGGCCGAACGGCGAGCGTCAAAGCACTCGGTTTCGCTCCAGTAGTAGGCCTTTGACTAAATTGTAACATGACGACCTTTGTGATTTTGGCAGGACTTTTTAGCGCTTAGATTTGAGCTAGTGGGCTAAGATTTGAAACAAATGATCAGTGGGTATCCAGCTTTAAGGGGAGGCCTCTTCCAAGCCTCTCGGAGGTCGTGGGGCCGAACGGCGAGCGTCAAAGCTCTCTGTTTCGCTCCAGTCGTAGTCCTATGACTAAATTGTGACATGACAACCTATGTGATTATGGCAGGACTTCTTAGCGCTTATTTTTGAGCTAGTGAGCTAAGATTTGAAACAAACGATTGGTGGGAATCCAGCTTTCAGGGGAGGCCTCTTACAAGCCTCTCGAAGGTCGTGGGGCTGAACGGCGAGCGTCAAAGCACTCTGTTTCGCTCCAGTAGTAGGCCTTTATTGACTAAATTGTAACATGACGAACTATGTGATTTTGGCAGGACTTTTTAGTGCTTACTTTTGAGCTAGTGGGCTAAGATTTGAAACAAACGATCGGTGGGAATCCAGCTTTCAGAGGAGGCCTCTTCCAAGCCTCTTGGAGATTGTGGGGCCGAACGGCGATCGTCAAAGCACTCGGTTTCACTCCAGTAGTAGGCTTTTGACTAAATTGTAACATGACGACCTTTGTGATTTTGGCAGGACATTTTAGCGCTTACTTTTGAGCTAGTGGGCTAAGATTTGAAACAAACGATCGGTGGGAATCCAGCTTTCAGGGGAGGCCTCTTTCAAGCCTCTCGGAGGTCGTGGGGCCGAACGGCGAGCGTCAAAGCTCTCGGTTTCGCTCCAGTAATAGGCCTTTGACTAAATTGTAACATGACGATATATGTGATTTTGGCAGGACTTTTTAGCGCTTACTTTTGAGCTAGTGGGCTAAGATTTGAAACAAACGATGGGTGGGTATCCAGCTTTCAGGGGAGGCCTCTTCCAAGCCTCTCGGAGGTTGTGGGGCCGGACGGCGAGCGTCATAGCTCTCGGTTTCGCTCCAGTAGTAGGCCTTTGACTAAATTGTAACATGACGACCTTTGTGATTTTGGCAGGACTTTTTAGCGCTTAGATTTGAGCTAGTGGGCTAAGATTTGAAACAAATGATCAGTGGGTATCCAGCTTTAAGGGGAGGCCTCTTCCAAGCCTCTCGGAGGTCGTGGGGCCGAACGGCGAGCGTCAAAGCTCTCTGTTTCGCTCCAGTCGTAGTCCTATGACTAAATTGTGACATGACAACCTATGTGATTATGGCAGGACTTCTTAGCGCTTATTTTTGAGCTAGTGAGCTAAGATTTGAAACAAACGATTGGTGGGAATCCAGCTTTCAGGGGAGGCCTCTTACAAGCCTCTCGAAGGTCGTGGGGCTGAACGGCGAGCGTCAAAGCACTCGGTTTCGCTCCAGTAGTAGGCCTTTATTGACTAAATTGTAACATGACGAACTATGTGATTTTGGCAGGACTTTTTAGCGCTTACTTTTGAGCTAGTGGGCTAAGATTTGAAACAAACGATCGGTGGGAATCCAGCTTTCAGAGGAGGCCTCTTCCAAGCCTCTTGGAGATTGTGGGGCCGAACGGCGATCGTCAAAGCACTCGGTTTCACTCCAGTAGTAGGCTTTTGACTAAATTGTAACATGACGACCTTTGTGATTTTGGCAGGACATTTTAGCGCTTACTTTTGAGCTAGTGGGCTAAGATTTGAAACAAACGATCGGTGGGAATCCAGCTTTCAGGGGAGGCCTCTTTCAAGCCTCTCGGAGGTCGTGGGGCCGAACGGCGAGCGTCAAAGCTCTCGGTTTCGCTCCAGTAGTAGGCCTTTGACTAAATTGGGCAGCCGTGGCCCAATGGTTAAGATCATCGCCTGCCACCGTGGGGGACCTAGGTTCAAAAACCCCGACTGGACCATCCGCCAACATCCCCCGGACTCACGGCTGTGGTGTCCTTGAGCAAGACACTGATACCCCGAAATGCTCCCCGGGCGCTTCAGCTGCCCCCTGCTCCAGTGTGTTCCACTAACATGTGTATGTGTTCACTGTGATGGGTTAAATGCAGAGAACAAATTTCGTGTGCATGCATGCATGTTCATGACAATAAAAGATGATTCTTCTTCTTCTTCTTCTTCTAAATTGTAACATGACGACCGATGTGATTTTAGCAGGACTTTTTAGCGCTTACTTTTGAGCTAGTGGGCCAAGATTTGAATCAAACGATCGGTGGTAATCCAGCTTTCAGGGGATGCCTCTTCCAAGCCTCTCGGAGGTTGTGGGGCCGGACGGCGAGCGTCATAGCTCTCGGTTTCGCTCCAGTAGTAGGCCTTTGACTAAATTGTAACATGACGACTGATGTGATTTTGGCAGGACTTTTTAGCGCTTGCTTTTGAGCTAGCGGGCTAGGATTTTACACAAACGATCGGTAGGGATCCAGCTTTCAGGGGAGGCCTCTTCCAAGCCTCTCGGAGGTCGTGGGGCCAAACGGCGAGCGTCAAAGCTCTCGGTTTCGCTCCAGTAGTAGGCCTTTGACTAAATTGTAAAATGACGATATATGTGATTTTGGCAGGACTTTTTAGCGCTTACTTTTGAGCTAGTGGGCTAAGATTTGAAACAAACGATGGGTGCGTATCCAGCTTTCAGGGGAGGCCTCTTCCAAGTCTCTCAGAGGTCGTGGGGCCAAACGGCGAGCGTCAAAGTTCTCGGTTTCGCTCCAGTAGTAGGCCTTTGACTAAATTGTAACATGACGACCGTTGTGATTTTGGCAAGACTTTTTAGTGCTTACTTTTGAGCTAGTGGGCTAAGATTTGAAACAAACGATCGGTGGGAATCCAGCTTTCAGTGGAGGCCTCTTCCAAGCCTCTCGGAGGTCGTGGGGCCGAACGGTGAGCGTCAAAGCTCTCGGTTTCGCTCCAGTCGTAGGCCTTTTACTAAATTGTAACATGACGACCTATGTGATTTTGGCAGGACTTGTTAGCGCTTGCTTTTTAGCTAGTTGGCTAAGATTTGAACCAAACGATCGGTGGGAATCCAGCTTTCAGGGGAGGCCTCTTCCAAGCCTCTCGGAGGTCGTGGGGCCAAACCGCGAGCGTCAAAGCTCTCTGTTTCGCTCCAGTAGTAGGCCTTTGACTAAATTGTAACATGACGACCGATGTGATTTTGGTAGGAGTTTTTAGCGCTTACTTTTGAGCTAGTGGGCTAATATTTGAAACAAACGATCGGTGGGAATCCAGCTTTCAGGGGAGGCCTCTTACAAGCCTCTCGGAGGTCGTGGGGCTGAACGCCGAGCGTCAAAGCACTCGGTTTCGCTCCAGTAGTAGGCCTTTATTGACTAAATTGTAACATGACGGCCTATGTGATTTTGGCAGGACTTTTTAGCGCTTACTTTTGAGCTAGTGGGCTAAGATTTGAAACACACGATTGATGGGAATCCAGCTTTCAGGGGAGGCCTCTTCCAGGCCTCTCGGAGGTCGTGGGGCCGAACGGCGAGCGTCAAAGCACTCGGTTTCGCTCCAGTAGTAGGCCTTTGACTAAATTGTAACATGACGACCTTTGTGATTTTGGCAGGACTTTTTAGCGCTTAGATTTGAGCTAGTGGGCTAAGATTTGAAACAAATGATCAGTGGGTATCCAGCTTTAAGGGGAGGCCTCTTCCAAGCCTCTCGGAGGTCGTGGGGCCGAACGGCGAGCGTCAAAGCTCTCTGTTTCGCTCCAGTCGTAGTCCTATGACTAAATTGTGACATGACGACCTATGTGATTATGGCAGGACTTCTTAGCGCTTATTTTTGAGCTAGTGAGCTAAGATTTGAAACAAACGATGGGTGGGAATCCAGCTTTCAGGGGAGGCCTCTTACAAGCCTCTCGAGGTCGTGGGGCTGAACGGCGAGCGTCAAAGCTCTCGGTTTCGCTCCAGTAGTAGGCCTTTGACTAAATTGTAACATTACGACCTTGTGATTTTGGCAGGACATTTTAGCGCTTACTTTGAGCTAGTGGGCTAAGATTTGAAACAAACGATCGGTGGGAATCCAGCTTTCAGGGAGGCCTCTTTCAAGCCTCTCGGAGGTCGTGGGGCCGAACGGCGAGCGTCAAAGCTCTCGGTTTCGCTCCAGTAGTAGGCCTTTGACTAAATTGTAACATGACGACCGATGTGATTTTGGCAGGACTTTTTAGCGCTTGCTTTTGAGCTAGTGGGCTAAGATTTGAAACAAACGATCGGTGGAATCCAGCTTTCAGGGGAGGCCTCTTCCAAGCCTCTCGGAGGTCGTGGGGCCAAACGGCGATCGTCAAAGCTCTCAGTTTCGTCTCCAGTAGTCGGCCTTTGACTAAATTGTAACATGACGACCGATGTGATTTTGGCAGGACTTTTTAGCGCTTACTTTTGAGCTAGTGGGCTAAGATTTGAAACAAACGATCGGTGGGAATCCAGCTTTCAGGGGAGGCCTCTTCCAAGCCTCTCGGAGGTCGTGGGGCCGAACGGCGAGCGTCAAAGCTCTCGGTTTCGCTCCAGTAGTAGGCCTTTGACTAAATTGTAACATGACGACCGATGTGATTTTGGCAGGACTTTTTAGCGCTTACTTTTGAGCTAGTGGGCTAAGATTTGAAACAAACGATCGGTGGGAATCCAGCTTTCAGGGGAGGCCTCTTCCAAGCCTCTCGGAGGTCGTGGGGCCGAACGGCGAGCGTCATAGCACTCGGTTTCGCTCCAGTAGTAGGCCTTTTGACTAAATTGTAACATGACGACCGATGTGATTTTGGCAGGACTTTTTAGCGCTTGCTTTTGAGCTAGTGGGCTAAGATTTGAAACAAACGATCGGTGGGAATCCAGCTTTCAGGGGAGGCGTCTTCCAAGCCTCTCTGAGGTCGTGGGGCCGAAACGGCGAGCGTCAAAGCTCTCGTTTCGCTCCAGTAGTAGGCCTTTGACTAAATTGTAACATGACGACCGATGTGATTTTGGCAGAGCTTTTTAGCGCTTACTTTTGAGCTAGTGGGCTAAGATTTGAAACAAACGATCGGTGGGAATCCAGCTTTCAGGGGAGGCCTCTTCCAAGCCTCTCGGAGGTCGTGGGGCCGAACGGTGATCGTCAAAGCTCTCGGTTTCGTTCCAGTCGTAGGCCTATGACTAAATTGTGACATGACAACCTATGTGATTATGGCAGGACTTCTTAGCGCTTACTTTTGAGCTAGTGAGCTAAGATTTGAAACAAACGATTGGTGGGAATCCAGCTTTCAGGGGAGGCCGCTTACAAGCCTCTCGAAGGTCGTGGGGCTGAACAGCGAGCGTCAAAGCACTCGGTTTCGCTCCAGTAGTAGGCCTTTATTGACTAAATTGTAACAGGACTTTTTAGCGCGTACGTTTGAGCTAGTGGGCTAAGATTTGAAACAAACGATCGGTGGGAATCCAGCTTTCAGGGGAGGCCTTTTCCAAGCCTCTCGGAGGTCGTGGGGCCGAACGGCGAGCGTCAAAGCTCTCGGTGTCGCTCCAGTAGTAGGCCTTTGACTAAATTGTAACATTACGACCTTTGTGATTTTGGCAGGACATTTTAGCACTTACTTTTGAGCTAGTGGGCTAAGATTTGAAACAAACGATCGGTGGGAATCCAGCTTTCAGGGAAGGCCTCTTTCAAGCCTCTCGGAGGTCGTGGGGCCGAACGGCGAGCGTCAAAGCTCTCGGTTTCGCTCCAGTAGTAGGCCTTTGACTAAATTGTAACATGACGACCGATGTGATTTTAGCAGGACCTTTTAGCGCTTGCTTTTGAGCTAGTGGGCTAAGATTTGAAACAAACGATCGGTGGAAATCCAGCTTTCAGGGGAGGCCTCTTCCAAGCCTCTCGGAGGTCGTGGGGCCAAACGGCGATCGTCAAAGCTCTCAGTTTCGTCTCCAGTAGTCGGCCTTTGACTAAATTGTAACATGACGACTGATGTGATTTTGGCAGGACTTTTTAGCGCTTCCTTTAGAGCTAGTGGGCTAAGATTTGAAACAATCGATCGGTGGGAATCCAGCTTTCAGGCGAGGCCTCTTCCAAGCCTATCGGAGGTCGTGGGGCCGAACGGCGAGCGTCAAAGCTCTCGGTTTCGCTCCAGTAGTAGGCCTTTGACTAAATTGTAACATGACGACCGATGTGATTTTGGCAGAGCTTTTTAGCGCTTACTTTTGAGCTAGTGGGCTAAGATTTGAAACAAACGATCGGTGGGAATCCAGCTTTCAGTGGAGGCCTTTTCCAAGCCTCTCGGAGGTCGTGGGGCCGAACGGCGAGCGTCAAAGCACTCGGTTTCGCTCCAGTAGTAGGCCTTTATTGACTAATTTGTAACATGATGACCAATGTGATTTTGGCAGGACTTTTTAGCGCTTGCTTTTGAGCTAGTGGGCTAAGATTTGAAACAAACGATCGGTGGGAATCCAGCTTTCAGGGGAGGCGTCTTTCAAGCCTCTCTGAGGTCGTGGGGCCGAAAGGCGAGCGTCAAAGCTCTCGGTTTCGCTCCAGTAGTAGGCCTTTGACTAAATTGTAACATGACGACCTTTGTGATTTTGGCAGGACTTTTTAGCGCTTACTTTTGAGCTAGTGGGCTAAGATTTGAAACAAACGATCGATGGGAATCCAGCTTTCAGGGGAGGCCTCTTCCAAGCCTCTCGAAGGTTGTGGGGCCGAACGGCGAGCGTCAAAGCTCTCGGTTTCGCTCCAGTAGTAGGCCTTTGACTAAATTGTAACATGACGACCGATGTGATTTTGGCAGGACTTTTTAGCGCTTGCTTTTGAGCTAGTGGGCTAAGATTTTACACAAACGATCGGTAGGAATCCAGCTTTCAGGGGAGGCCTCTTCCAAGTCTCTCGGAGGTCGTGGGGCCAAACGGCGAGCATCAAAGCTCTCGGTTTCGCTCCAGTAGTAGGCCTTTGACTAAATTGTAACATTACGACCTTTGTGATTTTGGCAGGACATTTTAGCACTTACTTTTGAGCTAGTGGGCTAAGATTTGAAACAAACGATCGGTGGGAATCCAGCTTTCAGGGAAGGCCTCTTTCAAGCCTCTCGGAGGTCGTGGGGCCGAACGGCGAGCGTCAAAGCTCTCGGTTTCGCTCCAGTAGTAGGCCTTTGACTAAATTGTAACATGACGACCGATGTGATTTTAGCAGGACTTTTTAGCGCTTGCTTTTGAGCTAGTGGGCTAAGATTTGAAACAAACGATCGGTGGAAATCCAGCTTTCAGGGGAGGCCTCTTCCAAGCCTCTCGGAGGTCGTGGGGCCAAACGGCGATCGTCAAAGCTCTCAGTTTCGTCTCCAGTAGTCGGCCTTTGACTAAATTGTAACATGACGACCGATGTGATTTTGGCAGGACTTTTTAGCGCTTCCTTTTGAGCTAGTGGGCTAAGATTTGAAACAAACGATCGGTGGGAATCCAGCTTTCAGGCGAGGCCTCTTCCAAGCCTATCGGAGGTCGTGGGGCCGAACGGCGAGCGTCAAAGCACTCGGTTTCGCTCCAGTAGTAGGCCTTTATTGACTAATTTGTAACATGATGACCAATGTGATTTTGGCAGGACTTTTTAGCGCTTGCTTTTGAGCTAGTGGGCTAAGATTTGAAACAAACGATCGGTGGGAATCCAGCTTTCAGGGGAGGCGTCTTCCAAGCCTCTCTGAGGTCGTGGGGCCGAAAGGCGAGCGTCAAAGCTCTCGGTTTCGCTCCAGTAGTAGGCCTTTGACTAAATTGTAACATGACGACCTTTGTGATTTTGGCAGGACTTTTTAGCGCTTACTTTTGAGCTAGTGGGCTAAGATTTGAAACAAACGATCGATGGGAATCCAACTTTCAGAGGAGGCCTCTTCCAAGCCTCTCGAAGGTTGTGGGGCCGAACGGCGAGCGTCAAAGCTCTCGGTTTCGTTCCAGTAGTAGGCCTTTGACTAAATTGTAACATGACAACCGATGTGATTTTGGCAGGACTTTTTAGCGCTTGCTTTTGAGCTAGTGGGCTAAGATTTTACACAAACGATCGGTAGGAATCCAGCTTTCAGGGGAGGCCTCTTCCAAGTCTCTCGGAGGTCGTGGGGCCAAACGGCGAGCATCAAAGCTCTCGGTTTCGCTCCAGTAGTAGGCCTTTGACTAAATTGTAACATGACGACCTTTGTGATTTTGGCAGGACATTTTAGCACTTACTTTTGAGCTAGTGGGCTAAGATTTGAAACAAACGATCGGTGGGAATC
This sequence comes from Phyllopteryx taeniolatus, assembly GCF_024500385.1. Lineage (NCBI taxonomy): Eukaryota > Metazoa > Chordata > Actinopteri > Syngnathiformes > Syngnathidae > Phyllopteryx > Phyllopteryx taeniolatus. The sequence goes on from NW_026903283.1 coordinate 125,746, forward strand.
CAGCTTTCAGGGGAGGCCTCTTTCAAGCCTCTCGGAGGTCGTGGGGCCGAACGGCGAGCGTCAAAGCTCTCGGTTTCGCTCCAGTAGTAGGCCTTTGACTAAATTGCAACATGACGACCGATGTGATTTTAGCAGGACGTTTTAGCGCTTGCCTTTGAGCTAGTGGGCTAAGATTTGAAACAAACGATCGGTGGAAATCCAGCTTTCAGGGGAGGCCTCTTCCAAACCTCTCGGAGGTCGTGGGGCCAAACGGCGATCGTCAAAGCTCTCAGTTTCGTCTCCAGTAGTCGGCCTTTGACTAAATTGTAACATGACGACCGATGTGATTTTGGCAGGACTTTTTAGCGCTTCCTTTAGAGCTAGTGGGCTAAGATTTGAAACAATCGATCGGTGGGAATCCAGCTTTCAGGCGAGGCCTCTTCCAAGCCTATCGGAGGTCGTGGGGCCGAACGGCGAGCGTCAAAGCTCTCGGTTTCGCTCCAGTAGTAGGCCTTTGACTAAATTGTAACATGACGACCGATGTGATTTTGGCAGAGCTTTTTAGCGCTTACTTTTGAGCTAGTGGGCTAAGATTTGAAACAAACGATCGGTGGGAATCCAGCTTTCAGTGGAGGCCTTTTCGAAGCCTCTCGGAGGTCGTGGGGCCGAACGGCGAGCGTCAAAGCACTCGGTTTCGCTCCAGTAGTAGGCCTTTATTGACTAATTTGTAACATGATGACCAATGTGATTTTGGCAGGACTTTTTAGCGCTTGCTTTTGAGCTCGTGGGCTAAGATTTGAAACAAACGATCGGTGGGAATCCAGCTTTCAGGGGAGGCGTCTTCCAAGCCTCTCTGAGGTCGTGGGGCCGAAAGGCGAGCGTCAAAGCTCTCGGTTTCGCTCCAGTAGTAGGCCTTTGACTAAATTGTAACATGACGACCTTTGTGATTTTGGCAGGACTTTTTAGCGCTTACTTTTGAGCTAGTGGGCTAAGATTTGAAACAAACGATCGATGGGAATCCAGCTTTCAGAGGAGGCCTCTTCCAAGCCTCTCGAAGGTTGTGGGGCCGAACGGCGAGCGTCAAAGCTCTCGGTTTCGTTCCAGTAGTAGGCCTTTGACTAAATTGTAACATGACGACCGATGTGATTTTGGCAGGACTTTTTAGCGCTTGCTTTTAGCTAGTGGGCTAATATTTTACACAAACGATCGGTAGGAATCCAGCTTTCAGGGGAGGCCTCTTCCAAGTCCTCTCGGAGGTCGTGGGGCCAAACGGCGAGCGTCAAAGCTCTCGGTTTCGCTCCAGTAGTAGGCCTTTGACTAAATTGTAACATGACGACCTTTGTGATTTTGGCAGGACATTTTAGCGCTTACTTTGAGCTAGTGGGCTAAGATTTGAAACAAACGATCGGTGGGAATCCAGCTTTCAGGGGAGGCCTCTTCCAAGCCTCTCGGAGGTCGTGGGGCCGAACGGTGATCGTCAAAGCTCTCGGTTTCGTTCCAGTAGTAGGCCTTTGACTAAATTGTAACATGACGACCGATGTGATTTTGGCAGGACTTTTTAGCGCTTGCTTTTGAGCTAGTGGGCTAAGATTTTACACAAACGATCGGTAGGAATCCAGCTTTCAGGGGAGGCCTCTTCCAAGTCTCTCGGAGGTCGTGGGGCCAAACGGCGAGCGTCAAAGCTCTCGGTTTCGCTCCAGTAGTAGGCCTTTGACTAAATTGTAACATGACGACCTTTGTGATTTTGGCAGGACATTTTAGCGCTTACTTTTGAGCTAGTGGGCTAAGATTTGAAACAAACGATCGGTGGGAATCCAGCTTTCAGGGGAGGCCTCTTTCAAGCCTCTCGGAGGTCGTGGGGCCGAACGGCGAGCGTCAAAGCTCTCGGTTTCGCTCCAGTAGTAGGCCTTTGACTAAATTGTAACATGACGACCGATGTGATTTTAGCAGGACTTTTTAGCGCTTGCTTTTGAGCTAGTGGGCTAAGATTTGAAACAAACGATCGGTGGAAATCCAGCTTTCAGGGGAGGCCTCTTCCAAGCCTCTCGGAGGTCGTGGGGCCAAACGGCGATCGTCAAAGCTCTCAGTTTCGTCTCCAGTAGTCGGCCTTTGACTAAATTGTAACATGACGACTGATGTGATTTTGGCAGGACTTTTTAGCGCTTCCTTTAGAGCTAGTGGGCTAAGATTTGAAACAATCGATCGGTGGGAATCCAGCTTTCAGGCGAGGCCTCTTCCAAGCCTATCGGAGGTCGTGGGGCCGAACGGCGAGCGTCAAAGCACTCGGTTTCGCTCCAGTAGTAGGCCTTTATTGACTAATTTGTAACATGATGACCAATGTGATTTTGGCAGGACTTTTTAGCGCTTGCTTTTGAGCTAGTGGACTAAGATTTGAAACAAACGATCGGTGGGAATCCAGCTTTCAGGGGAGGCGTCTTCCAAGCCTCTCTGAGGTCGTGGGGCCGAAAGGCGAGCGTCAAAGCTCTCGGTTTCGCTCCAGTAGTAGGCCTTTGACTAAATTGTAACATGACGACCTTTGTGATTTTGGCAGGACTTTTTAGCGCTTACTTTTGAGCTAGTGGGCTAAGATTTGAAACAAACGATCGATGGGAATCCAACTTTCAGAGGAGGCCTCTTCCAAGCCTCTCGAAGGTTGTGGGGCCGAACGGCGAGCGTCAAAGCTCTCGGTTTCGTTCCAGTAGTAGGCTTTGACTAAATTGTAACATGACAACCGATGTGATTTTGGCAGGACTTTTTAGCGCTTGCTTTTTAGCTAGTGGGCTAAGATTTTACACAAACGATCGGTAGGAATCCAGCTTTCAGGGGAGGCCTCTTCCAAGTCTCTCGGAGGTCGTGGGGCCAAACGGCGAGCATCAAAGCTCTCGGTTTCGCTCCAGTAGTAGGCCTTTGACTAAATTGTAACATTACGACCTTTGTGATTTTGGCAGGACATTTTAGCACTTACTTTTGAGCTAGTGGGCTAAGATTTGAAACAAACGATCGGTGGGAATCCAGCTTTCAGGGAAGGCCTCTTTCAAGCCTCTCGGAGGTCGTGGGGCCGAACGGCGAGCGTCAAACCTCTCGGTTTCGCTCCAGTAGTAGGCCTTTGACTAAATTGTAACATGACGACCGATGTGATTTTGGCAGGACTTTTTAGCGCTTGCTTTTGAGCTAGTGGGCTAAGATTTGAAACAAACGATCGGTGGGAATCCAGCTTTCAGGGGAGGCCTCTTCCAAGCCTCTCGGAGGTCGTGGGGCCAAACGGCGATCGTCAAAGCTCTCAGTTTCGTCTCCAGTAGTCGGCCTTTGACTAAATTGTAACATGACGACCGATGTGATTTTGGCAGGACTTTTTAGCGCTTGCTTTTGAGCTAGTGGGCTAAGATTTGAAACAAACGATCGGTGGGAATCCAGCTTTCAGGGGAGGCCTCTTCCAAGCCTCTCTGAGGTCGTGGGGCCGAAAGGCGAGCGTCAAAGCTCTCAGTTTCGTCTCCAGTAGTCGGCCTTTGACTAAATTGTAACATGACGACCGATGTGATTTTGGCAGGACCTTTTAGCGCTTCCTTTAGAGCTAGTGGGCTAAGATTTGAAACAATCGATCGGTGGGAATCCAGCTTTCAGGCGAGGCCTCTTCCAAGCCTATCGGAGGTCGTGGGGCCGAACGGCGAGCGTCAAAGCTCTCGGTTTCGCTCCAGTAGTAGGCCTTTGACTAAATTGTAACATGACGACCGATGTGATTTTGGCAGAGCTTTTTAGCGCTTACTTTTGAGCTAGTGGGCTAAGATTTGAAATAAACGATCGGTGGGAATCCAGCTTTCAGTGGAGGCCTTTTCGAAGCCTCTCGGAGGTCGTGGGGCCGAACGGCGAGCGTCAAAGCACTCGGTTTCGCTCCAGTAGTAGGCCTTTATTGACTAATTTGTAACATGATGACCAATGTGATTTTGGCAGGACTTTTTAGCGCTTGCTTTTGAGCTAGTGGGCTAAGATTTGAAACAAACGATCGGTGGAATCCAGCTTTCAGGGGAGGCGTCTTCCAAGCCTCTCTGAGGTCGTGGGGCCGAAAGGCGAGCGTCAAAGCTCTCGGTTTCGCTCCAGTAGTAGGCCTTTGACTATATTGTAACATGACGACCTTTGTGATTTTGGCAGGACTTTTTAGCGCTTGCTTTTGAGCTAGTGGGCTAAGATTTGAAACAAACGATCGATGGGAATCCAGCTTTCAGAGGAGGCCTCTTCCAAGCCTCTCGAAGGTTGTGAGGCCGAACGGCGAGCGTCAAAGCTCTCGGTTTCGCTCCAGTAGTAGGCCTTTGACTAAATTGTAACATGACGACCGATGTGATTTTGGCAGGACCTTTTAGCGCTTGCTTTTGAGCTAGTGGGCTAAGATTTGAAACAAACGATCGGTGGGAATCCAGCTTTCAGGGGAGGCCTCTTCCAAGCCTCTCGGAGGTCGTGGGGCCGAACGGCGAGCGTCAAAACACTCGGTTTCGCTCCAGTAGTAGGCCTTTATTGACTAATTTGTAACATGACGACCTATGTGATTTTGGCAGGACTTTTTAGCGCTTACTTCTGAGCTAGTGGGCTAAGATTTGAAACAAACGATCGGTGGGAATCCAGCTTTCAGGGGAGGCCTCTTCCAAGCCTCTCAGAGGTCGTGGGGCCGAACGGCGAGCGTCAAAGCTCTCTGTTTCGCTCCAGTCGTAGGCCTATGACTAAATTGTGACATGACAACCTATGTGATTATGGCAGGACTTCTTAGCGCTTACTTTTGAGCTAGTGAGCTAAGATTTGAAACAAACGATTGGTGGGAATCCAGCTTTCAGGGGAGGCCGCTTACAAGCCTCTCGAAGGTCGTGGGGCTGAACAGCGAGCGTCAAAGCACTCGGTTTCGCTCCAGTAGTAGGCCTTTATTGACTAAATTGTAACAGGACTTTTTAGCGCGTACGTTTGAGCTAGTGGGCTAAGATTTGAAACAAACGATCGGTGGGAATCCAGCTTTCAGGCGAGGCCTCTTCCAAGCCTCTCGGGGGTCGTGGGGCCGAACGGCGAGCGTCAAAGCTCTCAGTTTCGTCTCCAGTAGTCGGCCTTCGACTAAATTGTAACATGACGACCGATGTGATTTTGGCACGACTTTTTAGCGCTTGCTTTTGAGCTAGCGGGCTAAGATTTGAAACAAACGATCGATGGGAATCCAGCTTTCAGGGGAGGCCTCTTCCAAGCCTCTCGGAGGTCGTGGGGCCGAACGGCGAGCGTCAAAGCTCTCGGTTTCGCTCCAGTAGTGGGCCTAACCCTAACCCTAGGTTCACCTTCCAGCAAGACAACAACCTTAAGCACACAGCTAGAATAACGAACGAGTGGCTCCAGAACAACTCCGTTACTGTTCTTGAATGGCCCAGCCATAGCCCTGATTTAAACCCAATTGAGCATCTCTGGAGAGACCTCAAAATGGCTGTCCACCAATGTTCACCATCTGGGGAGGATCTGCAAGGAGGAATGGCAGAGGATCCTCAAATCCAGGTGTGAAAAACGTGTTGCATCCTTCCCAAAGACTCATGGCTGTATGAGCTCAAAAGGGTGCTTCTACTGAGCAAAGGGTCTGAATCCTTATAGTTGTGTGATATTTCACACAATCTGCTAAAATGTCAACAATTCCATTTTTTTTGTCAATATGGGGGGGGGGGGGGTGCTGTGTCTACATTAATGAGGAAAACAAGAAAATGATTTTAGGAAATGGCTGCAATTTAACAAAGAGTGAAAACTTTAACGGGGTATGAATACTTTCCGGCCCTTCGACGGTATCGATAATGCCAATATGGCCCTTGGTGAAAATGACTTTGACACCCCTGCTATCGATGATTATTTGAGAAAAAAGTTGCCGCATGTTCTCGTCCTGAGCAGCGCACCTCCCCAGAGTTGCCACACGCGCAATGAGTTCCCTGTTACATTGAGTCAGACAATACGCGCAACAACGTATCATGTTCATAAAATCCCAAATATTGGGCCTATCGTAATATTTTCAGAGGTTGAAGCTGCCACGAGCGGGGATGTCCACGGAAACGTGGGTGTTGATTGATGACAGTTTTACGACATTAAGCTATGTTTTCTCGGGTTCGTGCACGAGGGTTGCAATTGGAAGATGTCCGGGAGACGTCTCCACACCGCACGGCGATCAATTCACCCGGAAGTCGCTGATATAGGCCAATATCGAGGGACAGTCCTCTCATGAGGAAAATGTCTTCACCTCCATAAAATTACAAATATTGGGGCGATCATTCTAATATTTTGAGAGGTGGAAGGGGGGGAAAATTAGACATTTTGGTCACGATCAGTCGCAATTTTCTAAAATTTTGTGACGTTATGATTATTTTATTTTTTTTAAATAGTCAGCATCTATGGTGAGGAAATGCTTAATGTCCATAAAATACACAATGTTGGCCCAATCATGAAATGTTTTTTCTGAGGTTGGGCATATGGAGAGATGTCCACATAAATTTAGCATTTTACACTAAGTTTTAGACTCTCCTGTGATGAGGAAGTCTCGTGCCCGCCGCTGTGTTTTTGCCATTTTAATTGATGGCATCCTGATGAATTAGTCATTTTTGAGCATATTAAAATTCCAGATTGAGCTAAATTTTGGGGTATTGCCGTGTTCATGTGAGTGTGCAACGGTATATGATAGCAATATAAAGTATAATACCAACTTGAACAAAGTGGTGTTTGGAAACTCAAGCAAGAGGTCTTTGTTTTTTTTTCTCCATTTCCTGAAAGGTTGTCATTTTGGAGGTTGGAAAATTCCACCTGACAACGACAACGAGTGTTCCCTCGTTTATCGAGAGGGATAGGTTCCGGAACCCACTGATCTCCACTTCTGCCACTGACGTCACACCAAGACATGTAGGGTGAGGTAATGAAGGTAATGAAAAGGGGACTTCCAGTTTCATTTTCTTAAGCAAAAAACCCAAAGACAACTTGTACTGTAAGCGAATTATGGACCATCTAGATCAGTGATTCCCAACCAGCGTGCCGTTGCACATTCGTGTGCCAAGGGAAATAATCAAATTTCATTTAATTGGTCAAAATATTATTTATTTACAACAAATAATGTATCTTTGTTCATCCATCTATGCCAGCGGCATATGGAGACAGACAGACAGAGCAAATAAATGCTCTTCTATTAGATGTCAGAAAGTGTATAATTGACTTGTGTATCCATTTTTGGTGACATTTTTGTTTCTTGGTGTGCCGTGAGATTTTCAAATGTAAAATACGTGTGCCTTGACTCAATAAAGGTTGGGAATCACTGATCTAGACGAGTGATTCTCAGCTGCTGGGTCAGAACCCAAAAGTGGGTCACGGAGCCATTCTGAGTGGGTAATGGACAGGTAAAAATGTATAGCATAATTCAGACTGTTAAAACTGTTACAGTTGCTTTAGACTGCAGCCTTCATTTCCGAAAAAGACAAAATATTGATGTGGCTCTTTCCTAAAAAGAAGAGATGAGTACCAAAATAGACTTTTGTACATGGTTTTGTTCATCCTGTTTCTTAAGGTGCTCTGAAAGGCACTTTAAACATGTAAGCGTGAGTAGTTATGTTTAAAAATGTGATATTTTTTCAAAGGTTATTTTTGAACAATACATGTTCTTTATTGTTCCTAACTGTTGTGATAGTGGGTCGCGACTTAGCAACAATAGAAAAATACGGTCCCAGGGTGACAACACTTGAAAACCATTAATCTAGATCCCGTCATAGGTCCTTTAAATGTTTAATCCCCATTTCAGTTCTCTGGATTTTTTAAGACGTGGCTAAAACCACGCCCAAGTCCGCACCAATCGCCGCGATTGTGATTTACTGAGTAATATTAACTTTTTTACGACCACAGTGTGCTGTTAACTAGCAAGCTGTGCCCACAACATGAAAAAGTACATCTTCCTGAATTTTCTCCTGTTATTTGGGCTACAGGGTCTGCCGTGTGCACCCACGCGTGGTGCACGGACCGAGGCATCGGCTAACCGCTCTGCTACCCCCGGGCCAGCACACCAGTGACGGGGCCGTCCAACTCGACAAAGCCGCATAAATATTGGGAACAAATGATATTCGACCCATGTGTGTTTGTCTTCTTGTGTCTTGCAGACGTTGTGGAAAATCTTTGTCCAGAGCGGCAGGAGTCAGAGTCCCCCCACATTAAAGAGGAAGAGGAGGATGGAGAGGTTCAACAAATCAAAGAGGAGGAGGAAGAGTTCGTACACATTAAAGAGGAAGAGCAGGAGGAAATCATCAAGGTTCCTTTGACTGGGGTCCTTTTGAAGAGTGAATATCAAGGTCAAAGTGAGGAAAACCGAGGGGTGGAGCCTCCCAGCAGCAGCTCAAGTCGACACATGACAACAGAAGGTGATGGAGACCACTGTGGAGAATCACTAGCAGAGGGACTCTTAGCTCCGCTATCAGATAGTGACGAGACAACGTCACACTCTTCTGACTACGATGATGGTGATGATAAAGAACAGTCGGAACGTAGTATGACATGTCACACTGATCTCAAATGCCGGAAATGTTCTACGTGTGGGAGAACTTTTGCTTCAAAGAGCAATTTGAAACAGCACGTAAAATTACACACTGGAGAGAAGCCTTTTGCCTGTTCCGACTGTGGTAAAAGATTCACTGTTAAGGGTAAGTTAATATCACACTCAAGAACCCACACTGGAGAGAAACCTTTTGCCTGCTCCGTTTGTGGTCAAAGATTCTCTCAGAAGGGTACCTTAAAAAGTCATACAAGAACCCACACTGGGGAGAAACCATTCACCTGCTTAATTTGTGGTCAAAGATTCTCTGAGAACGGAACCTTAAAACGTCACAGAAGAACACACACTGGGGAGAAACCTTTTGCCTGTTTAGTTTGTGATCAAAGATTCTCTGAGAAGGGAACCTTAAAACGTCACACAAGAACCCACACTGGGGAGAAACCTTTTTCCTGCTCAGTTTGTGGCAAAGGATTCGCTCAGAAGGGAAACTTCAAAAGTCACACAAGAACACACACTCGAAAGGAACCCTTTGTTTGCTCCGTTTGTGGCCTAAGATTCTCTCATAAGTATCTGGCTCAGAATCACAAGTGTGTTGATGACAATAGCAGTGATCAATGAAGGTTCTGCCTCTCATCTGAGCAGGCTTCATAATTTCATGCACCAAGGATGATTGTATTCTAATGTACCTTCTTAAAGGCCTCCAGTGGAAAAGTGTTGAAAATTAGCACTCATGCTAAAACACTTGTAGCAATATATCTGCTTTGTCTAATGTTTTTGTGATGTGCATATCAAATAGGAAATCAGCAATTAAATGGAAATACCTTTTGTAATGTATAGTAGTGGTCTGAGGGGGTGGGTTCTCCGGGGACGGAAACCACTCAGGCTTTCTACGTTTCACCTGTGGCTCAATGTGAGAGCCTGGGAAGAAACACCGCTTGGCAAGATGTTTGATTAGATGGCGACTGGGAAAATAAATTATGAAAAGAGAGGCACAGCAGGTTAGAGTGCAAAAGAAACGAGCATATGCAGAGTTTGCAAGGGTGGGGAAACATTGGAGGAAAATTAAAAGCACTAAGAAACGAGCAGAACAAAAAAGTGAGGGGTAACTGTTGGATACAAAAAGAGTCATAACATTCATTGCAGGGGTAAGAAATGCAACAATGGGAATATAATAAAAAACAATACAGATTATAACAAGAGCAGCAGAAAAGCCTCTTGACATAAAACAGCTAATATGGGAGGAGTTGAGGGATGATCTCAGTGCTCAGGCCAGCCAAGAGACATCGAATTAAGGCTAACAAAAGATTTGACATGGTGATGTTGATCGATACATACTGTAGATAGATAGTTACAGTGTGTGTTGAGACTGAAGACATTTATTTCATGATCCTACTTTTAGTTTCTAAGAGAAAAAAGAATGAAAAAGACAAGTTACGTTTGGTTTTGTTCTTTGTTTTCCTCCCTGTACGGACATACTCATACCCATATGCCAGCACAGTCGTTGGTGACAATGCATCCTAAAACGTTAGAAGCCATCCGGCGCAAAACAAAACAAAGAAGAACAAGAAGAATGTGAGAGCCTGCGGCCGAAGGTGATGGGGGAAGTAGACGAACATGAGGTTTGCAAAGACGGGAGGGCGTGTCTGGTAAGCAAAGCGCAAGGACGGTGGGCGGGGCAAGCTGGAAGACGACGACGCTTCTAACAGCAAGGTGACGGTTGAGAATTTACCAGTGCCGTACCTATGTGCTGTGTTTTGTGTTCATATGTGGGGGTGGCAGGGGTGGATCTTGTAAATTTCTTGCCATTTAATTGTCTCTTTTAATTTCTGTAATCCACTTTGTGTTGCATTTTAATATATGAGCAGTGCTATATGGATAAACTTGATTTGATTTGAGGGCCACACCAACATGCAAACATCACTTCTGCTCATAAAGAATTCAATGTCTTTTTGTAATGCTGTAAATTGTATTTTGATCATCTGCTACCTGTGTAGTTATGGTATATGTTATGTTAGGAGAGGTCATTTAAAATATAAATAAAATAAATGTATCTTTTTAAGCCCGTGTTATGAATATTGTCTTGGCGGCCTGTGGCAACGGGCATCTGGTCCGGGTGCAGACGGCTCCAGCTTATTAGGTCATGATGGTATCATTTTTAACCTGTATGTGTATGACTGTCTGTGTCCTTGTAGTTGTTGAAGGCCCTTTCACGTGATCTACTGATGTCATGATCATACATAGACATATTTGTACACTGTTATGTTGTATAACCTAACCTCAGTATTAAAATGTTCTGATAATCACGAAAGTGTGAAAACTACATGTCAGCCGCAAAACAGGATGTTTTGTCCCAAGAAGAGATAATGCTGCGACCTTGGCTCCACCCTGCTCAAGCTTTAAACACCGCCCTGAACACTGTATATAATCTCGCACCGAACGCTGAGAAAGCGCACATTTGAGCACCTTTTGTGCAGCTGCAGCCTTTGCCTGTAGAACATTTGTACCCAGAATATTCTGCAATAAAAGATCTTAAAGAAGTTCATTTCCAGTCTCTGATTCGGACTCCAACATTCTCATCATCCGAAATTCAACGAACACGCGAAGGACTGGCGGAGAGATACCATCCTTCAACATTGTCAAGCAGCAGGTGGGATTGTTCTAATTTCATATTTTAATGAATATCATGCACTTTGAGTTACTGTTACGCGTATGGAAAGTGTTTACAAATAAAGTTTGATTGCTTTATAGATTATTTATTTATGGTGTGCAGTCTGTGATTATTTATTGGACCAAATATCTGTTCCAATATTTACAGTGGGTACAGAAAGTATTCAGACCCCTTAAATTTGTCCCTTTTTTTTTTATATTGCAGTCATTTGCTAAAATCTTTTATTATTTTTTTCCCCCTCATTAATGTACACACAGCACCCCATATTGACAGATTTGTTGAAATTTTTGCAGATTTATTCAAAAATATCACACAGCCATAAGTATTCAGACCCTTTGCTCAGTATCTAGTAGAAGCACCCTTTTGAGCTAATACAGCCACAAGTCCTTTTGGGAAGGATGCAACAAGTTTTTCACACCCTGGATTTGGGGATCCTCTGCTATTCCTCCTTGCAGATCCTCTCCAGTTCTGTCAGGTTGGATGGTGAACGTTGGTGGACAGCCATGTTCAGGTCTCTCCAGAGATGCTCAATTGGGTTCAAGTCAGGGCTCTGGCTGGGCCATTCAAGAACAATTACGGAGTTATTCTGAAGCCTCTCCTTTGTGATTTTAGCTGCGTGCTTAGGGTCATTGTCTTGTTGGAAGGTGAACCTTCGGCCCAGTCTGAGGTCCTGAGCACTGGAGAACGTTTTCATCCAGGATATCCCAGCACTTGGCTGCATTCATCTTTCCTTCGATTGCAACCAGTCCCTGCAACTGAAAAACACCCCCACAGCATGATTCTGCCACCACCATGCTTCACTGTTGGGATTGTATTGGACAGGTGAAAAGCAGTGGCAGGTTTTCTCCACACATGCCGCTTAGAGTTGAGGCCAAAAAGTTCAATCTTCGTCTCATCAGACCAGAGAATCTTATTTCTTACCATCTTGGAGTCCTTCAGGTGTTTTTATTTTTTTAGTAAACTCCATGTGGGCTTTCATGTGTATGGCACTGAGGAGAAGTCGTCCCAAACGTCTTCCATTTAAGGAGTGTGGAGGCCACTGTGCTCTTAGGAACCTTAAGTGCAGGGGAATATTTTTTTTAGCCATGGCAAGATCTGTGCCTTGCCACAATTCTGTCTCACAGTCTGGTTTGGTGCTGCTACAAAAAAGGAAAAACTCAACGAACAATCAAAACTGCTGAAAGGATTGTCGGTACCCCCCTACCGACCCTTGAGGACTTGCACGCTACCAGAACTAAGACAAGAGCGTGCAAAATCCTCTCGGACCCTCCGCACCCCGGTCATCGGCTCTTCCGGCTCCTTCCTTCAGGTAGGCGCTACCGATCAATGCAAACTAGAACTAGCAGACAGCTTCTTCCCTCTTGCAATCAACTTCTTAAACACCTGAGCTACAATGCCATTACAATATGCTTGCAATTTTTGGACTTGAGTTCATTGTCACATTTCTGTGGGGCCAATTTTATATTACTCGTGCACTCACTGTAGTAGTCTCGCCACGCTGGACTATTTGCATGTCTGTTGTTGACCAATACTGGCCACTCATGCCAGAGTAGCATCTGCTCCATTTGCACACCGATTGAGGAGTATCTGCAACATTTGCACAATCAACATTGTCCCAGATTATCGCACTACTCGTCACTTTAAACCGCATACACTCCTAGAAGTCTCGGCGCCCTTTGCACAATGGTCATTGCACCGGACTATTGCAATATTAGTCATTCGAACTGCTCTAAGTGCGAGAGGACTCTGCATCTTTTTGCACAATTGTCACAAAAAACAAAATAAAAATTTCCCGGCATTACCAGATAACTAGCAACCCTTTACTGCTCAGTGACTGTTTTTGTTTTTTTTTTTTTTGTCAATGTCTTTCTGTCTCCAAAGTGTTCTCTGTCAATTGACTGTCTGTTGTTGTGCTAGAGCGGCTCCAATTACCGGAGACAAATTCCTTGTGTGTTTTTTGGACACACTTGGCAAATAAAGATGATTCTGATTCTGATTCTGAGCTCTTCAGACAGTTCCTTGGACCTCATGATTCTCATTTGCTCTGACATGCATTGTGAGCTGTAAAGTCTTATATAGACAGGTGTGTGTTTTTTTTTAAAGGATGTATATTGACATCATACGCTTCGTCGTTGACAAAACAGTAACCCTCATGAATATCGGTTGAGAAATGAGCAAGTTTCGACTTAATTTGAGCATCCATGCATTGCCATCTATGGGAACAACGGCCTCCCCAACATGGCCGCCAAGTAGGCACGTTGGTTAGGCTCGCTTGTCTAGTGTTCATATCTATGGACAACACTGGTCTCAGCCGGAATCACACGCTCTTCTCCACTTCTACGTGCTTTATTAAAAATGTCATGAATTTGCAGCGAACGTGCTGAATCCTTGTCACAGTAAGTCAATCACTACTTTACTGGACTAAAACATCATTCGTTCAATCTTCGTGTCCGGTTGACGACGTCTCGGTGCACGTTGAAGCTTCTTGGCCTAGCTTAGTTTAGCTTAGCTAAGCATGCTAACAAATAGACGCGTGTCTGATCAACATGTCGCTCACCAGTTCCAGCGTGAGCGTAAAGTGTTCTTTTTCCGCCACCTGCGAACCACAATATCTAATATTCAATCTTAAATGTGAAAACAACAACGACGAGATTGTCATTATCATTTTGTTTGTCTAAACGACTGAAATAATGTAATGTAACAATAGCAAAAATAATGTTCTGAGTCCTTTTGTTGAACATACAGCGAAAATGTGTGCAAGAAGGACACCAGAGTACAAGGAGGAACTTTGTGGACCAAAAGAGGAGAATGAGCCACAACATCAACTACTGGACGCTATATTCAATCTGCAGCCTCGAATTGTGCTGCACAGAGCAGGTTTGTTCACTTCTTAATGAATTGTTTCGGAAATGCATTCAAATTTTTGTAACGTGGGCACCGTGTGACGTTCAATAGGGCTGCGAGGATTCATGTATACAAATTGATCATTGAAAGTGGTGGCAACGAGTTTCATTATCGAGTCGTTGCGTGGTTATTATGTTCGCAACCCACGATGAACATTGCTGTAACGCCATCAAAGATTTAAAAAAAAAAAAAAAAAAAAAAAAGGTGTGCCATCTTCTTTTCTAAAGTGGGCTCAAACATGACTGAGCCATGAAACAACAATTTGACGCAAGTCTTCAAAAATGTGGGAGCATTTGTCTCTACACGAAGCCAAATAGTGTGTTGTTTGCAAACTTTGTCAAAGCGAGATTGGCATGGCACAGAAGCACCACGGTGATCATTCAGCCCCTAAAACAAAAACACATTGGAGTCATGGAGGAGGAGGAAGAGAGCTCCACATCTGGGTAAGTTTTTACGGAATCCTACATTTATCCCATTTTACAGTGAGAAAACGTCCCATTAGTTTCCCCTGGTGCTGGTAAATACTCATTATCCAGCTTGACAAGCATGAAAAGTGAATTAAACAGAGGTAGTTAGCCTAGCGAGAGTGAAGAAGAGAGAACTTTTTGATTCATTTGTCTTTTTTTTTGCTCATTTACGGTTAAATCTGTTGTCATATATATGTGTGCGTTGTCACATATATAAAATTTTTTATGTGGCACAGCTGCTGCACTATACTGTATATCGTTTGAGTCTCATCACCGCAAAGTACGTGTGCGCAGTTGTCACTTTGCAGGTCCTGTCAGAGGAAAATAAACTCAACATGTTCTCATCTAATTTCAATAGGAGGATCGCACAGCGTACCGGTAGTCAATAGACTTCACACCGATCTGATCGGCTTGATCGGTATCGGCCGATAATTAGCATTTTATCCTGATCGGCTCTGTCGTAATTCGCCGTCATTAATCGGCTCCGCAAAAGACATTTACTCCGCGTCGCCATCATGTACAGTAGATTTGAATCCAAAAACGAGTGTATTTTTTACCCTGTGGCGTGTCTTTTGACGTAGTACTGTAAATATCTGACTGCCAATAAATTTATTAAAAACAAAGATGTCGGCGATGTGGGACGGACAACACGCAATGCCTGGATCAGACTACAAGACAAATTTGGTCTTTCACGATTGCAACATGTCAGACTATTGCAATGAAATATTTGATTCCGATACCACCGCATCTCATCTTTTACGATCACTGGGCTTCATGTTGTCTACTCAAACACCACCGGATACACTCGTTGCCATGGTGGCGACCTCAACAATGGATCGCGCCGCGTGTATTACAAGAACAAAATGGGGAAAAACGTTGTGGTGGTGGTGGTCAGCGGTGCTCGGGAGGTTACGTTCATTTAAGGCTTGCTTGAGGTATGTTCACATACTTTGAATATGATACGGCTCGCAAGCAGGCAACAAAACGGTATGTAGCCTAGCAAGCTAGTCCTAGTACTAACAGTTGTACGTAAACATGCTGGCGTTCTGTTGAATCATGCTCTAAAGTTTCGGTGTGTGTGAAGTCATTTCATTCCAATAAAGTAATTATAATTACAGTGAATTAGCAGCCATTATTTCAGTCATGTCGTAATGTTGGTTTGACCTGACTGATTAGAATACATGACCTGACTCGAGAATCCTTTTGAAAATACTCGGTATACAGTACACAAGTATATACAGTGAATGAACAAGTCATTTAAATAGACACATTGCTCCATCTTGTGATCGGTTATGGTTTTTTTAAACTCGCTGATGGGTAATCGGCCACAAAAATCCTGATCATGTAAAGCCAAGTGATAAAATAGTCCTGGTCGACTTCAAATTTAAGGTGTGTGCGTCTTTAGTGTAGTTTCTCTTTTTCAGGGTGGCTGTGTGCAGTTTGGCAACAATTGCGTTCCCGCATTTAACACATTCTCTGCCATGAACGGCTTAGAAGTCAAATATCCATGTTAACTTGGAAGGCTGGCAGTGAACGGGTTAATGCATATCTCTTCCGCATAGAACGAATGCGTCGCCATGATTCCACGGGGTGATGTAGATCTACATTTGGAATTGGTACACAAGACAATTCCAAAGTGCTTAACAGTTACATAAGATTTACAAGAAGGCATAAAAACCCATTCCGTAAAATAATCATGAATTACTGTAATTTCTTGTGTATAATGTGCAAATGTTCCCAAAATATTTTCAGTCAGTAGAGCGCATTAAATATAAGTTTTAGAACAAATTACATTGTATAATTGTATACCAGTACCTAAGAGTTGTGAAAAAGGTAGACACTTCCATTCCAGTATGTTATGTAATGTCGCATGTTAAGCATATCTATTAGGGTAATGTGCGCCACCAGTCTGAGATTCCTGACCTGCTCGCGGCAGCTTGCCTTGTTGTTGTCGTTAGCGTAGCAGGTTTCTTGCTATTGCATTAAACGGCAGAAACGGCTACCCTTAAGTTTGTTTGACCTTAAACCTAAGATGGAAAATGTAGACTACAAGGGTTAGTTACACGGCCACTTTAAAAAGCATCGCTGCCGAAGATGTGGGAACGCGCGAAGCAGCGCGGCAATTCCAAGTATTGGAATGGAACGTGAGATTGTGGAGGAAAACGAAGGAGAAAATCTTCCAGCAAAGAGCAGATGCAAGAGCTTCGGGACGTGGGAAAGTCCCACAGTTTCCGGACGTGGACGAAGAGCTGCTGCAGATTATCGTAGAGCAGAGGGCAAGTGGCTGCGCGATCAACACTGCCGAACTTTGTCTCAAATCTTGGAGAATAATGAGGAATAAAGGTAGCCAAGACTTCAGGGCATCCGCTAACTGATGTGAGTCTGTTAGGCGCAGAACAACAATTGCACGTCGTCTTCCGGCCAATTATGAGGATCAATTGACAAAATACCAGCAGTTCATCATTGGGGTGAGAAAGCAGCAAGAATAAGAAATTGGCTGCCCGGCAAATGCTGATCAAACAATCTTTGATCTGCCAAACGCTCCAACAATCGATCAGATCGGCGGAAAAACAGTGAAGGTCAAGTCTCCTAGGAACCAAAAAGAGCACTTTATTTGAATTCGGGTTGGGCATTGTTTGCATTGGGGCGATTTCGGTCCCGATTCCGGTTATTCGTTTGGATTCCTGTTCCAAACGATTCTCGATTCGGATTCTTTCGGGGGTCTAGGTCAAAAACGTTTGCGTTGTTTAAATAAAGGCTGTCCAAATTAGGAACATCCATTTTCTTAGCAGCCTGCAGCATGAACTAAAGTGAACTTTTGACTCTGCATTCTATATACATACATGCAAATCAGTTGCCTTTTGGCCAAATTCGCTGTTTTGAACTCAAAATAGGATATTTACGTGAATCGTATCGTTCCAATGACTTTTTCCTGCGTTTCACTTGTGCGCTGCCTCAATGTTGCCATAGACATATTTTAGCTTCACTCGCCCAATTGACTTCTTTGAAGTTCCGCACGGCGTAGGCGGAGGCTCGGCGCCGGAGGGAGCGCGTCAGACTTCTACACATCGTGAAAGCCTCCTTTGCACAATATAATCTTAATCCAAGTGTTGCACTGTGGTGACTGGTCATTTATTTTAACATAATTAACACTTTTGTTCACCGCTGCCGTTGGGCACAAGCACGGCTTCATGCGTGTTCTGTTCTGTTGCTTCTTGCCGCTTCCTCCTTGGTTTTCACCACTTTCTTATTCGGGGTCGGCGGACTCTACGCATCCAAACTGGGAACCAAATGTTTTTAATTTGAACGATCCCGGGAGAACCGGAATGTTAGTCCCGGTTCCAATCGGTTCTCGATGCCCAACCCTAGCTGTAATGCTGGGCGCTTATGGAGATCAGAATCAGAATAATCTTTCTTTGCCAAGTATGTCCAAAAACACACAAGGAATTTGTCTCCAGTAGTTGGAGCCGCCCTAGTACGACAAAAGACGGTCAATTGGCAGAGAACACTTTGGAGACAGAAAGACGTTGACAAAAAACAGTCACTGAGCAATAAAGGGTTGCTAGTTATCTGGTAATGCCGGTACATTTTTTGATTATTTTTTTTGTGACAATTGTGCAAAAAGATGCCTCTAGCACTTAGAGCAGTTCGAATGACTAATATTGCAATAGTCCGGTGCAACGACCGTTGTGCAAAGGGCGCCGAGACTTCAAGCGAGGAGTGTGATAATCTGGGACAATGTCGATTGTGCAAATGTTGCAGATACTCCTCAGTCAGTGTGCAAATGGAGCAGATGCTCCTCTGGCACGAGTGGGCGGTATCGGTCGACAACAGATATGCAAATAGTGCAGCGTGGCGAGACTACTACACTGAGTGCACGAGTCATGTATAATTGGCCCCACAGAAATGTGACGACGAACTCAAGTCCAAAAATTGCCAGCATGTTATAATTGAATTGTAGGGTAGGTGTTTAAGAAGTTGGGACTAAAAGGAAGCCATACATAATCTTTCAACGAAAAACTCTTCCCACCCACTGCTAGTGGCCAAAGGGCGTCATAGTGAGATGCCACCCAAAAGGGTGGATGGATGAGGCGCTTACTAAGGACTGGATTCGGTCAGTCTGGTGTGACCACAAGCGACTGTCGCAAAATGCTGGTGCCGGATGCCAGCCATCAAATAAATCCTCAAAGAAAATAAAAATGACTTGGTAATCATTCCTGGTGGCATGACTGCACAGTTGCATGTGATGGTGTATTGTGCAATCGCGCTTTTAAAAAGCACATGCGGAAGAAATGGAACATGTGGATGCCGTCGGGCACTCATACGTTCACTGCAGGTGGCAATGTAAGGAAACACGCATGGATAAAAGACGCATGGGATGCGGTTTCCCCTGACATATTTTTCAGGGGATTCCAAAAAGTTGTCTGGCAAATGCCACGGATGGCACAGAGGATGACATGCTGTGGGAGGAGGATGAGATCGCTGTTCATGATGCAATGGCGGAGGCACCGGAGGGACTACGCCCTGAACTGGTCGCCAATCAGTCGCAGGGCACGCATAGACACGGACAACCATTCACACTCACGTTTGCCCGGTCACTGAGTGGGGACTGAACCCACGCTGTTCGCACCAAAGTCAGGCCAGTGTTCCACTACACCAGGGCTGTCCAACTCAAATTCACGGTGGGCCAAAATGAAAAATTGGGACAACCTCAATATTACGTGAAAAATCATGTTTCCCTTCTCTGCAGGAATGTAGTGTTAAAGTTTACCGTATGGCAACATACTTACATTTTGCTTACAAACTGAATCTGGAATAAACAAAAACTAATATTATCAACACACGAGAAATCCAATTTGCGATAAAAGACATCAGTGGGATTTGTTTGTTGTTTTGTATCTAAATAGATAACATGAATTCTTTTGTCTCTCTATCTTCGATTGAATCTATCTCCGACTCCCTTTCTTTTTTATGTAGTGTACTTTCGCGACCATAAGGCGCACTTCAAAGTCTCCAAAACTCCAAGATGTCTACCACGCGGACGTGGAGGTGCCTTCGGAGCAGCCGTGAGCCAGTAGGGCCAGCGAGGCCGAAACACGTTCACAAGTGTTGACCTCCGTTTACAAATCAGTGGCACTTTGATGAAAGAGGGTCCTAATTGACGAACGGGTTTTTGTAATGACCAGCCAGTGGATTTGTTTTGCTTTGTGTTGGGAGCAAAAATTGAACTTCGAATACAGTAGAATTCATTGATTTGATATATATGTCAGGTGCCCTGCGAGTGGCCGGCGACCGATTCAGGGTGTACCCCGCCTCCCGTCCCGAGATAGCTGGGATGGGCTCCAGCAGCCCGCGACCCCATTGAGGATAAGCGCTAAAGAAAATGGATGGGTGGATATATATATATATATATATATATATATATATGTCACATTTACATTGGCTAAAGCAGATGCATTGCTTGAAGTGTTTTAGCCTGAGTGGCAATTATCAACACTTGTCCACAGGAGGTTTATTGGAAGGTTGATAAAATACAAGGAGGTAGATTGAGTTAGACAAATTGATGACCGTATTTTCACGACCATAAGGCGCTCTTAAAAGTCTTCAATTTTCTCCAAAATGGACGGGGCGCCTTATAATGGGGCGCGCCTTACGTGTGCACCGAGTTCCAACATCTATAAATGTTGTTGTGTGATGAGCGCTGCGTTGAACTTTTTATTTTTATTTATTTTTGAGCGTTTCCTGCCGACACGCTGCTTACACAGAGGAAAAGCGGACGTGGCTGAGGACAGGGTGTGTGAAGGAGGACGCTAAAAGCCACGCCCCCGCGACGGGGTTTTTTTTAAATTTATTTTCATTAGAATTTTTTTTTACCGCTTGACTGACTGGGAGCATTTCGGGGTGTGCATTGTGCAAAATAACATCGGTTTGGCTAAGGACCCCCGAAAATGTCACCTACGAAGAGACACGCTTACGAAGCTATCAGTTACGTGGAGGAACGTGGGAATCGAGCAGCCGCGAGAGAATTCAAGATCAACGAATCCACCGTTCGCAAGCGGAGGAAGCAGGAAAACGAGCTTCGCCAAGTCAAGGAGACAAAGCTGAGTTTCCGCGGGGAAAAAAAAGAAAAAGAAAACGCGGAAACAAGGCGAGGTGGCCCGAGTTAGTTTTCCAACTCGAACAATGGATTAACGAGCAAAGAACAGCCGGGAGAAGCGTCTCTACAGTCACCATTCGACCGAGGGCAATAACTCGGGGCTTGCCATCCTTCCGGGAGGCTTGACGAACCGCTGGACATCGGTGTAAACAGGGCGTTCAAAGTGAAGTTGTGAGCGGCGTGGGAGCCATGGATGACAGATGGCGAACACCGCTTTGCTAAGACAAGGAGGCAGCGCCGGGCGAGTTACGCCGCGATTTGTGAATGGGTTGCGGATGCTTGTTCGAGCTTTCGCACGGCAACGAGACTGACTGGAACCCGGCGTGTTTGACGGAGAACTTGGCCGGCTGTTCATTTCGGATACAGAAGATGAGGACTTTGATGGATTTGCGGATGAGGATTGATCCAAAAAATAGCGTGAGTACATCGTTAAAATTGGCTGGCAACCAGTTCAGGGTGTACCCCGCCTCCTGCCCAATGACAGCTGGGATAGGCTCTGGCACGCCCGCGACCCGCGTGAGGAGAAGCGGTTCAGGAAATGGATGGATGGATACATTGTTAAATACTTCAATAAAGTACAACCGAACTCAGCTTTGCTCCCGCTGCCTTTTTAAAAACATTGTTTTAGCGTGCATGCATGCTACCGTGTGTTTTAAGCGAGCATATGTTTTAACATGCCAGCGCCCATTAATACGGTGCGCCTTATGTATGTGTTGAATACAGAAATAGACCCCGTAACTGAGACTGCACCTTTTAATACGGTGCGCCCTATGGTTGTGAAAATACGGTAAATCTTTTTTCAAAGGCCAACAACAAAACAACCCAAAAAAATAAGAATGTCCTTCAATAAAAATCCAAACAAATTATGAACAGTCCCTGCCAAGGAGTTGAGAAAGGTTTATAAAAAAACATTAATTCAATCAATGTTATATTCTTTGTTATGGCCACACTGCTACGCACACGACAAACCGGTCTGTCTTTTACTTTAGTGAACAGATAATCTGGCTCCCACCTGTCTTGGAAGTTCCCCCTTTTTCATCTTTCGTTTTGCCATTTTTGGAAAGGGGAAGTGTAAATTTGCCCGAGGAGACCGGTAGCATAGTTGCTAACGACCGCAACAGAAAGGGTAGGGGCGCTCGCTGGTCTAGACTGATGGACCGACACACTAACAAAGCATTCTGGGATTTGTAATATTAGTTGCGCATGTGCTATATACTGGCCTGCCAGGTCTAATACACATTTTGATATGATATGATTGTGGACCAAATTGTGGAAAATGTGGATCAAGGAGAGAGGTTGCAGTTCAATGAGATTTGGCCCACGTGTGTTTGTCGTCTTGTGTCTTGCAGACGTCAGTCGAGATCTTCGTCCTGAGTGGCCGAAGCCAGACTCTCTCACATTAAAGAGGAAGAGGAGGACAAAGAGGTTTGTCACATTAAAGAGGAAGAAGACTTGAAGTCCTGCCACATCAAAGAGGAGGAGGAAGAGTTCCTCCACGTTAAGCATGAAGAAATCATTCAGGTTCCTGTGACTGGTGTGTCTTTGAAGAGTGAAGATGAAGGTCAAAGTGAGGAGAACAGAGGGGCGCAGCCTCCAAGCAGCTGCTCAAGTCGACACATGACAACGGAAGGTGATGGAGATCGCTGTGAAGAATTACAAGCAGACGGCCTCTTAGCTCCACTATCAGATAGTGACGACATGACGTCACACTCTCCTCGCACGGATGATGATGATGATGAGGATGATAAACAGTCTGAAGGTGGTGAGACATCTCCCACTGACAACAAACGATGGAAATGTTCTCAGTGTGGGAAAACCTTTGCCTATAAGGGAAAGTTGAAACAACACATGAGAACACACACTGGAGAGAAACATTTCGCCTGCTCAGTTTGCGGTCACAGATTCACCAAGAAGGGCGACTTGACAAGTCACACAAGAACCCACAATGGTGAGAAACCTTTTGCCTGCTCAGTTTGCGGTCAAACATTCTCAGCAGAGGCAAACTTAAAAGTACACACAAGAACCCACACTGGTGATAAACCTTTTGCCTGCTCAGATTGTGGTCAAAGGTTCTCTATTAAGGGAACCTTAAAAAAACACACAAGAACCCACACTGGTGAGAAACCTTTTTCCTGCTCAGTTTGTGGCCAAAGATTCTCTCAGAAGGGAACCTTAAAAGTCACACAAGAACACACACGGGTGAGAAACCATTTGCCTGTGCAGAATGTGGTCAAAGATTCTCCGAAAAAGGAAGCTTAAAAACACACACAAGAACACACACTGGAGAAAAAGCTTTTCCCTACGGAAGCGTATTGCATTCACTTGGATAAAAAAAAAAAAAAAACTCCTGTTTTTCTGAGTAATTTAAATAGTCTGAAAAAAAATTAGTCCGAAAAACAGAAAAAAATAGTCAGAAAAAATTACTCAGAAAAACAGGAGTTGTTTTTCTGTAGTACGGAAGCGTATTGCATTCACTTGGATAAAAAAAAAAAACAACTCCTGTTTTTCTGAGTAATTATTTGGAGGGCTTTGTTTTTCTGTCTATTTTTTTCCTGTTTTTGGGACTAATTTTTTTTCCGCCTGTTTTTCTGACAATTTTTTTCTGTTTTTCGGACTAATTTTTTTTCCGCCTGTTTTTCTGACTATTTTTGTTTCTGTTTTTCGGACTAATTTTTTCCACCTGTTTTTCTATTTTTTTCTGTTTTTCGGACTAATTTTTTTTACACCTGTTTTTCTGACTATTTTTTTTCTGTTTTTCGGACAAATTTTTTTTTACACCTGTTTTTCTGACTATTTTTTTTCTGAGTTATCGGGACACATGAACTCACGCGAGAACCTGCGAACTGCAAGTGACTCTTTGCGGACTCACTAATGGCGGATTACTGCTCGCACACCTTCAACCTGCCCATACTCGTTTACATTACCGCTTCAATTAAGGTAAGTCACATAATGAGTAACACACATTGTATAATACTCTTAATACTTTAGTTTTAGACTGCATACTATTCTAATGTAAGCCAATATTTACTATATGGTTTTATGTAGTAAGTAAGTAATAGACGAAGTCGAACGTCTCCTCGGCATGATTTCAGTAAGGTAACAGTTACTATATGTTTAGCTGATGCTGTTCACTGCTCGTCCTTGACTTGACAACATGCTTTTCATCATAACGTTAGTATACAATAACATTACGCTTCCGTAAGTAGAACGAGACATTCGTTGTAACGTTAGTTTATATACTAAGTATACACTAACACTCCAGAGGCATAGTAACAGTGTTAATTGTTTAACATGGGGCACGTAAGCATGTAAACAACAAAGAACGTTGCCAGTAGACTTGAAATACTGTTAACAACAACAACAAAACTGATAAAAGCCCATATTGATCTGCTGAGTTTAGTCTTTTGCACTATTAGAGTGCCGTAATGTTATTATTTTTGAATAACCAGTCAAGGCTTTCATTACACAAGGACACAACACAAATCAGTTTTGGTGGTGATTTGAGTAAGCACATTAAAATGTTTGCAAATGATTACACATATAGATGATGCCCTTTTCCTACATTTTTTCATTGCCAGCATTGCAATGGCTACATCCTCAACCCCTGGCCTCCCACAAGATGATGATGGTCTGTGGGAATTTCTACGCAACAGAGGTGTTCATGAGGAGAGTATTCAGAAAATTAAACAAGATCATGTAAGTCACAGGAAATTTGTTCCTGCTGGTATATATGAATTTTTAAATGATTTTCTCAACTATATTTTACATTCAAATTAATTTATGATTATACTTTTACCAATACATTTTAGACCAGGGGTGTCAAACATTCAGCCCGCAGGCCAAAACTTGACCGCTGGGGGGCTACAATTGGGTCCGCAGCGTGAATTTTAAAATGAAAAAATACAGACATTGTGGTACTAATTTAGAGAATTATTATGCTCATCTAAAAAAGGAGTTGTAATAATTCCTAGCTCTTCAGTAGTTGATTTATCTTAAAACTGAAATACTATACTGTATTTTTCAGTTCCAAATATCTGTGTCTTATAGTAGCAAAAAAAATTTTTTAAACTTGCAAAAAAAGGTGAACCTCTGCATACTGTTGTAGACTTGACTCTTTATCTGGAGTGAACAAGATGTTTCACATGGAGGGTCATCAGGTTCTCTAAGATATGGTCTGAGCATTCTCTATTAGAAACTTAGCTGTAAACTTAAATGTCTGATGTTATATAAGCGCACTCACATTATTGCCAGCTTCCAAATCTGTTTTTATTTTCTTACACTGTCCATTGTGTTATCATCTGCATTAAGCATTTGTAATTTGTTGTCCGAGAATTAAACACAGAAGTAAATATTCTTGGAGATAATAGTTTGTGTCATCATGTCTAATGTTTTTTTTTTTTTTAAATATAGATTGACAGCTCGATAATTGGAGAAATAGATGATGCTGCTATTGCCTCTTACATTCCAGCCTATGGTGATAGGATTGCTACAAGGCGTTTCTCAGTGGAAAAACAGAGAAGAGGTGGAGATGATACAAAAAGACTTTCCTTATTCCAAAAACTTAGTAAGAAAATGGGCACAATGGGTAACAAAGCCTGTGATCATGGTTTTGAGGGAGAGAGAGAGAGAATACAGTGAAACCAACAAATGTGTACCTACAAAATAATAAGCGAGCCTGGAAGACAACCAGAAAAATAGAATTAGGGTGGATACATAACAACAAACAAGTCAGAAAACGCAGCGGTGGAGGAACCAGAGTTCTGGATATTAACAAGAATGCCACTAAAACTGAGATCCTGTCTCAAGCAAAACAACTGTTTTTCCCAAATGAGAAGTCAACAATGGGAAAGTGGGAAGAGTTCAGTCATGACATCGTTAACTTTCAGGAAGCACAAGTTGATGAGGACGTAAGTGTGCGGGAGTGTTATGACACACACAAATTAGCTTTGTTAAGATTTATTTGTTCACAAAGACCCTTGCCGGTGGAGATGACCAAGAGGAAGGAGCTGACATACCGACAGATGAGCAACATGAAAACTCAACAGAATGTGGACAAAAGAAACAAACAATGGAAAAGGTGGAGCAGCTGACGTGGAAAAGACATAGCAGTGAAATAAGTCAAATCCACACAACGGAAGATGATGAGCTGAGCACTGCAGCTGTTCAGATTATTGATCTTACGTCTTTGTGTAATACATCAGAGGTCAGTTTTGGTCCTTTGACAGGGGGTCCATTTTTAGGTGATCTTGATGATACACTCTTAAATGATCCAAACCTTGCAATAGAAGACGAACAACTAAACATCCCCACTTACACCTCAACTCCTAATGATGCTGAGACAGCTTTTGGTAGACCACCAAGTCCTTCCTTTGAACTTTTACATGTGACTGTGAAACTTCACCGAGTAACTCTCTTAGATGAACTTATTACCCAATTCAAGGATGAAGCAGTGATGACAAACTCTGTGAAATACAGCTTCATCGATGAAATGGGGGCAGATGCTGATGGTGTGTCTAGGGATGTATACGCTCCCTTCTGGACAGAATTCCTAGACTGTGCAGCAGAAGGTGCAGATGTGAGGGTGCCATCGCTCTCCCCGAAATGGCAAGAGGAAGAATGGAAATCTGTTGGCAGGATATTGGCCAAGGGACTGAACGACCATGGGTATTTTCCATGTCGGCTGGCACAAGCCTTTACGGCAGCCATCATATTTGGTGAACACTCCGTTTCATCTGATTTACTGTTTGACTCCCTGATGTTGTATCTTAGTCAATCTGAGCGTCATCTTTTGTCCACTGCTTTGCAAGAAGCCGTTATCGGCGATGATGAGGAAGAGTTTCTAATCTTATGGATCGCATGGGAGTAAGAACAGTACCGACACAAGATAACTTGAGAGCTGTGCTTATCCAGGTTGCCCACAAGCAAATCATCCAGCATCCAAAATATGCATTGGATAATCTTGCAGAGGTTGCAGGACCAACACTCAGGAAGTTTTTCCCTAATGTAGAGGATATGAAGAAGCTGTTTGAGGACATTAAACCGACAACAGGAAAGGTGATTAAAATGATAACAGCTTTTCCAGCTACTTCAGCAGAGAACCAAAGTTTGCGATTTTTACATCAGTACATAAGGGGATTGGATGAAATAAGTCTCCGGAAGCTGATGAGATTTCTGACCGGGTCGGATGTTATCTGTGTAAAAGAAATTCAAATCACTTTCACCTCTTTAGAAGGGCTAGCACGGCGGCCAATTGCCCATACTTGTGGCCCAACAGTGGAGCTGCCATCAACTTACAGTAGCTATCCTGAGCTTGGAGCTGAAATGGAGGCAATATTGTCCAGCAACACTCATGCAATGGACATAGCATAAGAGTAAGTGACTGATGTTCACATACACATTTTTCTGTTCCCCATTCAGCCACCTATGATTGTTTAGACTGTGAATGTGGGCTATAGCATATAAGGAGAATATTTTGTTAGCTTAGGGTCTGTGTAAGTAATGCAAGAAACAATAACTCACACAAGCACAGATTGATTGAAAATGTTCTTTCTACCCTTTCAACAATTCACTTTTGTTATCAGTCTAGGATGGATGGGAATGTTTGCACGTTAGAAACACCATTGTATTTTTGCTGTTATAATAGAATTTGAATCTCTACCTCATGTCAAATGTTAATACGACAGTGTTTGTGAGTCTGGTACAAGGTGGTTTGGGATTTTATGTTTGTTTTGCAAACAGATTATGTGTTACCTGTGTAGTCATGTAGTTCAAGAGTCCTGCTCTGTGAGACATGATATGTTTCAACCTGCAATCTTTAAATTGGACATGTTTCTTTTGCATGCTTGCATTGTTAAATGTTACGGGTATTAAATATGTGCAAACTCAAGTAAAGAACTTGCTATATTAAAATATATTCATAATTATGCTTCATTTGCTGAAAGTTTAATGACAACTGCATTTTAACATAAATGTAGAGTGACATGGCATTCAAATACCTAAAAATACAGTAGTTGATCTGATCTGTTTATATGTTTGAGAGATGACATAAGCAAATACTAATAGTCACCAAATTTTGTTACGTCTAATTGTTTTGCTGCAGATTACACAGACAGCCAATTCAGGAGAACACCCCCCCCCCCCCCCCCCCCAAAATAAAATCAGGAATGTATCCTACCTTAGTGCTATAATAAACCAAAACTAAGTATCAAAAAAGAAAAAGGTTTCACTGCTCGGTATCAGCAGATATTGTGTAAGAGCTACATTGGACATTAAGCATACACACCATTATAGACACAGTGTATTAGAAACCTTTATTTATAAATGATGAACACAATGAACCCAAGATTCCCCATGTTTTTTCATGCATACATTGGACGTTTGCTTTTCTGGAATAGAAAGAAAATATACGAGGCACAACATGGAGATGTCCATTTGGAGCAAATTCACAGTAATTTACTGTTTTAATACCCTTTACAGTTAAATTCATGGTGCGTAAGGTCTACCATTTTGGAGGGTTACATGATCCTGTCATTTGATCCTGTAGAGCAGGTTGTGTTCATGAAATCTGCGCTCGTATGTAAGGACGTAAGAACATGTAAAGCTCGATGGCTTCCTCTGGAGAGGTGGGTGGATGAAGACTGTTTTCTGCCATGGCGAGACAACAAATGTCAAACACTGTATCATCACAGGGGTACGGTCCTCTCTGAAGGCATTCTCCTCTGCAGATCTCTATCTTTTCTGGAGATACCTCTTTCAAGTACTCTCTGGCTCCAAAAAGTTCGGGTAGGGTGTACATCATCACTGGGCGCCCACCTGGAGATGCAGCATTTCTGCATGGGCGAATTCTGTGAGTGTTCCAGAGGTGAACAACTTCCTGTAGTTCTCGCTAAAGAAAAATCGTGATAAAATCAGTTTGCACATTTTATATACCAACTGCAGTACATATGTTGCACTTAACTAGCCAATGTGTAGTACAAATCAGCTCCAATTTAAACATCTGCGCAATAGTAGTCTTAATTAAAACATCAAGATACCGACATAACATTTTATTCCATTTTACAATTTTCATTTAAGTAATTCTAATATATTATGCTGACAATACTGTCTGATTAAGGTTTTGAATATAGCCTACAAAGAGTGAGCTCTTGACACTCATTTCTAAGTATTAGTACCACACCAAAACTAACCCACAGGGTGGTATTCTACTTCTTTTTGTGAAGTACAATATGGAAGTAGGTAGACAATTGGCAGGAGGGGGGTTGCAGTTCTTACCTCTATTATTTCAAGACATGTGAACTGAATGATACTTTTGTCCAGGAAGTCACCAGAAAAGAAGTCTGAGTCTCATCCAAAACTGTGCATGTTGCCTCCTTAAAAAGCCCCACCAGTTCTCTATTCTTTGGTTGTGATTGCTCGATCCATACAGATAACATCTGTGCGAGAAGTTGTCCAGATGGTCGTGCCTCAAGAACATCTGCATTTGCTCAATAAAGCAGTTCTCGGTGCCAAGGTCCGAACGAATTCGGGCAGAAGTCCCATTCCTTGATGACACCTCATTAATAAAGTATCCAGCAATTATCTTAGGATCACTGTTTGTCGAGTAAGCATGTAGCCATATCACCATTCGTGAAAAACCATCTATTGCACCATTGATACAGATCCCATATGGTTTGAGTTTGTCATAAGAGTCTACATGCCACAAAAATTTGGGCCGGGATTGTGGTACATAGCCGATTCCGGCGCCTCAGTTGCACACCGTGCGGGTCCAGTATTTTCATCAGTCTCCTGATCGTCTCTTGAGTCACCACGTAGCCAGCCTGAATGCATTTTAAATGCATCATCTTGTATCCATGGAGCATACCATATCTGTCCAACTGATTCTGGACAAACATTGCTGTATCGAGCAGATCTGAATGGGCTTTCCTCCTGAACAAACGCAAAGTCCGCAGGTGCCTGCGTAATGTCGACAAACTAATAACAATACCATCTATGTGACTCAAAGACAGGAGTATCTCCCAGTGTCTTAAACCCATATCAAAATAAAACTTGATCAAACTGAATAAGCCGGTCATGTTGCTTACTACGGATTCCGCAAAGAGTCACTTGTAGTTTGCAGGTTCTCGCGTGAGTTCGATGTGTCCCGATAACTCAGAAAAAAAATTAGTCAGAAAAATAGGTGGGAAAAAAATGTGTCCGAAAAACAGAAAAAAATAGTCAGAAAAACGGGTGGAAAAAAATGTTGTCCGAAAAACAGAAATAAATAGTCAGAAAAACAGGTGGAAAAAATTTGTCCGAAAAACAGAAAAAAAAAATAGTCAGAAAAACAGGCGGAAAAAAAATTAGTCCGAAAAACAGAAAAAAATAGTCAGAAAAAATTACTCAGAAAAACAGGAGTTGTTTTTTTTTTTAATCCAAGTGAATGCAATACGCTTCCGTATTTCCCTGCTCAGTTTGTAGTAAAAGATTTTCTCATAAGGTACTCCTAAGAAGTCACACAAGAACACACACTGGTGAGAAACCTTTTACCTGCGCAGTATGTGGTCAAAGATTCTCTGCGAATGGAACCTTAAAAAAACACAACAACACACACTGGTGAGAAACCTTTTGTGTGCTTAGTTTGTGGAAAAAAATTCTCGACTCAGGCAGACTTGAAAAGACACACAAGAACCCACACTGGTGAGAAACCTTTTTCCTGCTTAGTTAGTGGCCAAAGATTCTCTCAGAAGGGAACCTTAAAAAGTCACACAAGAACACACACGGGTGAGAAACCCTTTGCCTGTGCAGATTGCGGTCAAAGATTCTCTCGACACCACTATTTTAAGAAACACAAGTGTGTTGGTAAGAATAGCAGCGATCAATAAAGTTTTCACCTCTAATGCGAGCAGGCTTCGTCACTTCATGCACCAAGAATGATTGTATTCTATGTACCTTCCTAATGGACCTTGTTGATGGTGATAACATTGGGACTTTTTCCATAGTTCTGGACTTAAAATTGTCTGCTCCAAAATTGGCTCAGTCGTAGTTTTCGGCTTGTTTTCTGATGAAATATTTGATTTTCAGCCAGATTTTGGCCCACCTACATTTTGAACACATCAGCTTCTCATTTTAATGATTTTTGCGGCGCGAGCTGTTGTTCATAGTCGTCGTTCGTACGATACGTATGATAGTGAGAGATTAATAGTGATTATGATTAATCGTCTAGTGATCATAAAACAATCGAACCGTACTTCAAAGGGTCATGCGCGGTCACCTAAATCATGTGATGAGGCGTCATTGATGGACGTGTTCAGACATATCAGCTGAGAACGCAGCCATATCAGAACGTCCATCATCTGAGTGGGTTAAGACTTCAAATCTAAACATTTGAACTACAATTGATCTTTAGTGTATTTATGATTGCGTTACTAGCTATAAAATTGTAGAGATCATAGCGATGAGCTATGCTATGGATCATCAGCGGTCTTTCTAAACTTATAAGCCATCACAAATGTGTACTCAAAATTAAAGGTACACAATTGACATCTAAAATTGAGATTTCTCTGTTAATTGAATACAGCATTCAAATACTAAAAAAAAAAAATGCACCAAACCAACAAAAATGGGGCATCTCAACAAAATATAGACTTTTTTTATGTGTATATGCGGTAATATGATAAGTCAGTCAAACAATTATATAGTTTTGCAGTCATAACGGCTCTCTGCTTTTAACTTTAAAGGTATATGATACCGATTCCGCGCATTCACTCATAAGTTCCATCAAGGCGCTACAGGAAGTCCTCGATTTACGAACGAGTTCCGTTCCTACGCTGGCGACGTAACACCAATTTCCGCGTAAGTCGGATTTCATCGTTAAAGTGGAAATTTACGGCGAAATACTTCTGTTACGGGTATCGTCCCACGTGATTGTGACAGCAAGCTCGGCGTGCGCGTCGATCTGTGAGTGAGACGGACTGTGAAGGAGGAAGGAGTGTGTGTGCGCCGGTGCGAGCGCGTACAGTAGCAAGTGTAGCGACGGCGACCGGGGAAGAGTAGCGATTAGCGGAGGACCCGTTGACGTCGAATGTGCAGAGGAGCTAATAAAGCCATTCAAGCGGCAAATCGGTGCTTCGCGCCTTTATTGTCGCCGCCGCCCGGCTCGGCTCGGCTGTGCGACCAGAGAAGGGCGTGAACCCCTGCTGACCGCGGTCAGATGACCGTAGCAGGAACGGTTAACACTTCGTATAAAGAAACTAAAATACATTCAAATGAAAAAATAAGGTGCTGTACTTACCATTACTGCTGAGAGTGTGAAAAAAGGCAAAGATACTCCCGCCGCACAAACACAGACAAGCACTATGTGCTAGCTTAGCAGAAACACTACGGTGCTGGGGACAAAATGGCGGACGAGGCACGGGCGTCGTAAAGTGGAAACGTCGTAGGTCGAGTACGTCGTAACTCGAGGACTTCCCGTATAGGCTCGAATTGTTGGGTAAAAAATAAGAGCACGATTTGACTGTTACTCGGGATCAAATATGTCGACTGTCGAACTATTGTTCCGCTGTGGTTTGCACCCCTATTTCCCTTGTCCGTGTCCCTGTCTGACCTCACGAAGGGGCTATAGTTTCTGCTAAAAGCCGAATTTCCCGACCAGACATGTTAGAACATGTTTATTGTGTCACTTTTTTCATGCATGTTTGCAAATCATTTGACGTCATGGGTCATAAATGACGAGAAGGCCGTTCTACTAATCTCTATTGTGCAATGATACTGTATATGACAGCAGGTGTCTGGAAACGCAAGCAAGCTGTTATTTTTTTCTTTCTTTCTTATTATTATTTTTAGTTCCTGCCAAGTTGGTTGAAACTTTTGGTATTTAAATATACACAATGTTTAATTCTTTTTTGTTTTACAGTAAATTTTAACAGTGAGTGATGAATAAACAGCTTGAAATAAGCACGTTTTGCCTCTTATTTGGAAAACGGTGATGGTAATGAATACAGGACTCTAAAAAGTATGTTGTAATAAACAATAAACATTTGCATCACACAAGGCTAAGATACTTTATTTACAGATTTCCAGCAAAAACAAGACAACGACTGAATTAATGAACAGCAATGACAAGCAAAATCACCACCCGATTCTTCCTCTGACAGCCTAGAAGGGGGAAAGAACTAGTGAGCATGTCACTTCAATATCTTGTCATTGTTTAAATCAAAAAAAGAGTGAGGTTAAAACATGAACAGTGTAAAAAAAAAAAAAAAAACTAGAAATAAAAGGTGAACCATTACATTTCTGATGTAGAAAAACAAAACGGGTGACGATTTGCTTCTCATTTTTTGTTTATGTCACAGGTACCAAAATATAGCACAAAGTAAGTCGTAACCAAGTAGTAGAAACTGTATGTTACATGAACGATTACATCTTTATCTTCATTTTCAGGGTTAGGGTTAACCCTAAACCGAACCACCACCACAGTGGACGTTCACCGCAACAATGACAACACAAGTAATCCTACACTAATAACAACAAGGGGCACAATGACGGAAGGAAACTCGGACTGGGCCCAAATTGCGGAAATGGGAGGATGGAGATCAACCAAGGGACTCAACACCAGTCTCCCCGTTACCCGTGGAACCTAAGGAACGGAGACACCCAACCTTCTCTAAAAACAACGCCTGCGTGATTCCGAAGGACAGTTCGCTTCTGGAGATCTCCCTGGAGGAGGAGACACCTCTGATTGACTTTAACCCGCAATCATCGGGGGATGATAGCTTCGAAAAGATGCTACTTGACCTCGCAGAGGAAAACACAACATCGCCGACCCACCTACCCGAATCGCTTCCACTCAATTTGGGAAGTCGGGAACGTCCTACTACAATCTCAAGACTGAGACAATTGGAACTGCCGGTGAGAGCCCTCACGCAAAAAACATTGACTCCTACCCTTTCCGTTCCTCAAAGGGATGCCACCCGAGCCAAGTCACGACAACCAATCCTCAAAAAAGTCCAAAGACATTTGAACACAAATAAAAAAATGAGGGATTGGAATTTAACAACGACAAGAAAATACATAATTGTCGGAGATTCCAACCTAGCAAAGATGCCACCTTTTTCAAATCCTGACCTCCAGATAGAGAGCTACCCTGGCGCCAACCTTCGCCACGCAGCATCCATTCTCTCCAAAACCAAACACCTGACCCTGGTCAACAAATTAGTCCTCTCCTTTGGCATAAACTGTAGATATCAGAAAATTCAAGAAACTGCAATAAAACAGATCCAAACAGCAATCCGCGCGGCAAAGCAACAATTCCCAGCAGCAACTATTTGGGTCCCAGAAAGAAACTTTTCCCATTGTCTGCCAGCACAATCGCAATTACGCCTTCGAAAACTCAACAAGCACATAACGGCCAACACAAATAGTATTCCAAAAATTCACCATTTGGACTTCTCTACGGAAGGGGATGGAATACATTGGTCCAAATCAACAGCGGCAGCTGTACTCGACCACTGGACAATGTACTTAGACTTGTGAGTCCCCTTACTCCCAGGACAGAAGGGACCACACCCACAAGCAAGTGGATACGACAATCAGACACTTTGGATCC
This sequence comes from Phyllopteryx taeniolatus, assembly GCF_024500385.1. Lineage (NCBI taxonomy): Eukaryota > Metazoa > Chordata > Actinopteri > Syngnathiformes > Syngnathidae > Phyllopteryx > Phyllopteryx taeniolatus. Next base: position 160,021 of record NW_026903283.1, read on the forward strand.
CTTGGACTTGCATGAGAAATACAACAACTGACAAGTCCGCATTGTGAACTCAGCTCGGATTTGACATCCTCTCTCTTTTGGGCCTGAACCAGGTCACACTGACTGTTTAACCCTAACCTACTTTCTAACCCTAACCCCTTTGCGTGGACAGACCTAACCATAACCACAACCTAAATTATATTCTAACGACTAATCCTAAACTTCTTCCTAAATTTAACCAATCTCAATTATTAGCCCTAACCATAATTTTAGTCACAACACCTATTCTAAACCTCTGCCTAAACTTAACCAGCATCTAACAACTAACTCTAACCTTTTCCTAAACTTAACCAATTGGAAAATGGACTATCTCAAACTGAGGGCCCTAACCTTAAAATTGATGTCCCCAATTCTACAGGGACGCATCCAGAAAAATAATCATAAAAAAATACTTACCTCAAATACTTACCTTAATTCTACTCAAAATAAAATAAAGGCTTTATTTATTTATTTAATTATTTTGATTATTTAAATAATTTATAATACTCCAAAATTATAACAAAATAAAGGCTTTCTTTATTTATTTATTTATTTGTTCATTTAATTATTTAATATATTTACCTATATATTGGTTTATATATATATTTTTTGAAATACATAAAATAAAACATAGGTTTCATCTAATGTGGGGGGAGGGGGGGGGGGGGGGAGGGGGGGGGGGGGGGGTGGGGGGGGGAGGGAGGGGGGGGGGGGGGGGGTATGGGGGGAGGGGGGGGGATTGGTGGGATGTGTTGGTGGTATTTTGGGTAGGGTGGGGTTAGGGGGGGGGGGGTGGATTGGGGGGTGGGGGATTGTAAGGGGGGGGGGGGGGGGGGGGTGGGGGGGGGGGGGGGTGGGTTGGGGTTGGGGGGGGGGAGTAGGGGGGGAGGGGGGGGGGGGGGGGGTATAACGCTGGGGGGAGGGGGGGTGGGGGGGGGGGGGGGGGGGGGGGGGGGGTGGGGGGGGGGGGGGGGGGAAGAGGGGGGGGGGGGGGGGGTTGGGTGGGGGTGGGGGGGGAAGTGGGTGAGAGGGGTTGGGGGATTGGGGGGGGGGGGTGAGATAGGGGGGGGGGGGGGGGGGGTTGTGTTGGTGATTGGTGGGGGGTTGGTTGTTTTGGTTATGGGTGGGTGGTTGGGGTGTGTTTATGGGGTGGGTGGGGGGTTGGGGTGGGTTTTTTTTTTTTATTGGTGGGTGGTTTTAGTGTTGGGTTAGTTTTATGGGGGGGAAGGGGAGGAGGAAGGGGGTGTGGGAGGGTGTATAGGTTATGGTTTGTAGGGTGTGTTATATGTTTTTGTTGGTTTGATGATTTATGATGAAGATGTTAGTTAAATGATTAATATGAGGAAAGTAGGGTGAAATAGGGAAGTTTGGGTGTATTATGATTATTTATTAGTTTTGAAGAGATAGGTAGAATATATGTTTGATGTAATTAATAGTAATGTTTTTTTATGTTTATATTGAGTGAATGAATGGTAGTATGTGTTGTTAATAATTTTGTTATGTTTTATTAAGGGTCTAAAAAACGAGTGAAGCTAAATTTAGAATTTAAAGAATGTTTAAAATTATTGTTGTTCTTTATTAGGATGCAAATAGCGGACGTTCCTACGGCAAAGCTGTGGTTGTTTTACACACACAACTTGTAGTTCTCTTTGTTTTATGCTTAGTTTGACCATAAATTGCAAGTGGGAGTGGCATTAAACAGCTTGAAACCTCTCTATTTTTTTTGGGGGGGGGGGGGATGTTCACCATTTGCTGCGATTGGCTGGCAACCGGTTCTGGTGTACTCTGCTTCTTGCACTCGCTTCTTGAAGTCAGCTGAGATAGGCGCCAGCACACCCGTTCCCCGGGTGAGGATAAGCGGTTAAGAGAAGGGCTGGATGATCACCATTTGTTAAAGTGGTGCTGATTGCGAAGTGAGTTGAATTGAGTTTACTGCCACCAGAAAGCGCTCCTATGTTAAATTGACGCTCGCAAGTCAAAGCAAAATGGCCGAATGAAGGCTCATATCTTCCAAAAAACTCGTGTCGTGTTACTTGTATCTCGAGGTAGACCACCGGACCTCGTAGTCCACCTTTCCGTGGACCTCACCTGGAGCCGAAACCCTTCCCGTCTGCTCAAGAAGGCGTAACATCTCTACTTGCGACGTGCCAGACTGGGGCGCCGTGTCTCGAGGAGCTTCTGCAGATGTGGTGGAGAGTGTCCTCAGCATCAGCATCACGGTGTGGCACGGCAGCTGCTCGGCTGCAGAGAGGAAGGCATGACAAAGGGAGGTAAATGGTAAGTCTAAGCTTATTTGTATAGCCCTTATATATATGGAGAGCCCTCACAAAAGTCTCTTAGCTCGTCACACCGCATCAACTTCTATGGGTTCAGCTCATTCTGGCCATCCTGTGAACCACTCTCATTCCCTACATTTTGCCAATTTTCAAAATAAAACCCAGAAATTCAAAATGTTTACAAATGTAGCAACAGTTTCCTAATTTCTCAACCGATTGGCACCATTTCAATTTCTACGTGTCCAACTAATCCTAACCTTCCTGTGAACCACTCCCATAGGGTTGGGTTCGGGGAAGGGAACTCTTTCCCACTCTTCCTGTAGGAAAGGATGGTGCACGGTCCATCCCCCCATGGTCCCAATCCCTGGGGTATGTGGGCTGGCGTTCCCGCCCATAGCGGATCTCTGTCCAACCCCCACCCTCCATGATGTTTGCTTCTTTTATTTGAGTTCGCCTTGGCTATTGAAGTCATCTTTATTTTTGTTGTTTCTTATTTATTAGTTTCGTTATTAATTTATAATGTATTTGAATCAAAGAAATAAAATAAAAGTCAATAAAAAAAATACAAAATAAAAAAAATCCGTAATTCAAACCAAAAAAACCTATAACAACCTATTATGCGTGTGCCCTGACAACGTTTCGGCCTGTAAGGGCCTTCCTCAGGTCGTGGCACACTTTAAAAAAAAACAAAAAAACAAAAAACAAAAACAAAAAAAACAACAACAGCAAAGCAGCTCTACTCTCTCTTGTGATGTTCTCCCTCCGAAATCCAAAACAAAACTGAGGCCTCTGGGCTTGTCCGCCTTTTATATGCTGCGCTTTTTACATTTTAACTTGTGTTAAAAGTAACACAACTTCAAATTAACCCTATGTTGTTGTCTTTTATTATCTATAACCATTAAATAACCTGTATTTTAACAATTTATACCATTTTAACCAAAATGTTAACCTTATTAATATCTTTTAACTGGTTTTTTTTTTTGTGTTTTACAGTTTTTATAGTTTTTCTGTTGTTTTAATGTTATTTAGTTTTTTAGTTTTGTTCTTTTTTTAATAAGAACTATATATAATTTCAATCCCTGTAATCTGTATTGTTATCCTATCATCATTATAACACTTGATATATCATCGCTTCCTGTTTTCACTCCTCCCCAGGATCCGCGAGGCCGCCAAGACCCACAAGCTGGTGGAGCAGGAGCTGGCACACGCCGTCAACGCCAGCGCCAGGGTGCTGACCGAGGCCAAGCTGTCCAGCCCTGAGGTAGGGGCACCAGGTGTAGGCAGATGGGTCCAGACGGGACAGCAGACGCCCCGTTGGACCCGCTCAATGCACATTTGTACATGAGATGTGCGGGGACACTGTTACGTGTCAACTCCAAACCATCCCAGAGTGCATCAATGCGAAGTACCCGTGATACAGCTTTTACAGCGCGGCGTGTTGTGTGAATTTCATACCATTTTTGTACCATATTCTGATGTACGCGGATAAAGTGAGCGCAGGGCTCGACTAATGTTACAGGACTACTTTACTGTCGTCCAGAGAACATGTGGCCTGACATGTCATGGATTTAAAAAGAAAAGTGCACCACAACTCTGCTTTTGATGTAGCACTAACCCCAAATGTTTGACTTGAATTCCCCAAAATACATGTTTTGTAGGTTTTGGATAAATCACTCAAACCAGTGTTGTTAATTTTCAGTTTTGGAGTCGCAGCACAGCCGTGGAAATTGTCAACAGCAGCAAAGTTGTCCAGGCAGAGACAACCCTGCTTCTGGATGGAAAACATCCGGCAACCTCTCTCGCCACTAGCTGCTGCCACTTTTTGGCCATCTGATCTCTCGCGCACCCTTCTTCTCATCCTCCTCAGTCCGAGTTCCCCGAGGAAGAGGGGCTACGCTTAACCCCGAAGAGCCTGAGTGCTGAGCTCCACAAACTGGATGACATCCACTGGATCTGTCCACTAATGCACTGTGCTGAGGAGGTAAGGATTGCGAAACACCCTGGCGTGCGTGCGTTGTGTGTGCATCCAGGGGTTGGTGCATCCCAGTAGTAAAAGCAGCATAAAGCTTAAGATCATGCCAAGGTGAAGAGGGAGAAGGAAAAGTTCCACAAGCAGAAGTCAAACAGCTCGCTCTCAGGTCGGAACAACCGATAAAACACACCCAAAGTCATCGAGCAGACAAATCGGAATGTGGACTGTTGTTTTGAGCAGGTTACTTTGCTTCCCTCTAGTGGCCTGGTGAGGTAAGATTTGCAGCTGCATGGCCAGCTACTTGAAGCTGCTTTCACAGAGCATTCATTTTCCCCCCTTTCCATATTGTCCACCAATGTATTCTCCTTTCCTTTTTGAGAGCCTCACCCACCGAAATAGCCTTTGTCCCGAGAACATGCGTGCTTGCACACTGCCGATGTAAGTTGCAACATTAACATAATTAGATGTCAGCGTGCCAGCTCCGATTGTTTTCAACACAAAGTAGCATGTGTAGTGATTTTTTTTTTTTTTTTAAATGAATACCTCTCTGACATTTTCAATCCAGAAAGTATTTTATAAATTATAATTGGTCCTAAAGTTGTGGCCAGTTGTTAAAGATGTACTGTTTTTAGAAGAACTTTTGTAAATCATTTTTGTGCGCATGTGTATACAGAGTACATATTGTGGGCATCGGGCCAAATTTGGTCCGTCTATCCATCCATTTTCAAAACCGCTTATCCCGGTAAAGGTCGCGGGGCGCTGCGCCGGAGCCTATCCCATCTGATTTTGGGCGAAAGGCGGACTACGCCCTGAACCGGTCGCCAGTCAGTCGCAGGCCACATATAGACGGGGACAACCATTCACACTCAAATTCACACCGTCACTGAGTGGGAACTGAACCCACGCTGCCCGCACCAAAGTCAGGCGAGTGTACCACTACACCATCAGTGACTTACCCAAATCTGTTCAATTGAATATTTTTTCACCAATTGATACTGTTGTTCAGTCCACACGTGGGACTGTGATTCTTCCAAATGACTGAGCGTTGTAAATCGCTTGCTCTTTGATGACGCAGTGTTCATAGAGACGTAGTTATTTTGTTTTCCTGAAAAGTAATGGCTTTGGACATGCAAGTATTCCACCCAACGCCAATGATATCCAACCAATAGGATACAGCACGGTTTTTGTACGAGTGCGCATTTGGAGTTTGTAATCGCTTGCGGTCGTGCCACTTTAGGAACATGGGATGTGAAGTGTAGGACTCCTGAAGCAGAATCGCCAGGCAACTGATGAGCTTTTCCGGCCCCTAACCTTGACCTCCGCGAGTGAGGAGATGCCGTCCTGTTATCTGTCGGCACCCGCTGTCCTGACTGCGGCTTAGGCGGCAAGGATTAGCTGTTTTGCGTTTCCTTACTGTGCATTTTTTTTTCCGAAGCGGTGTCACTCGCATTGATCCTCCACTGGCCTGCTGTGCTAATGAAAGAGCCTACAATTCTGTCATTTTGTCATAAACAGTGTCTACACGTTGCTTGCATGCAGCAGAGTGCAGCCATCTCTTAGAAACGACACGACGGAAACCGCCTTCAGACTGAAATGACAGTTTTCGGGGACACCTTGTTTCTACGTCACGCAACCTTCAATGACACCAGAAGCCGATGTGCAGAAATCTTGGACGTTGAACAGAAAAGAAAAACACTGAATGTATTTGTGTGTTGAGCTGTTAATAATACTACTGATAATAATACTGATAATGATGTGCACATGCAAGGTGCTCAAGCGGTTTTGACTTTGTTTGGCTTGTCGTGACCTCAACTAAAGAGGTCACGGTTGGTGGTTCATGATGAGCTGACTGTAGATGTAATGCACCAATGTGAATGTTTGCTTTGCCAGTAGTTTGCAATTGTTCTTATCGTCTTGCTCTCGTGGGTTTGCTGTCCAATCCCCCACCACCCCCAGGTCCACCAAACCATCCCTCCCGTGCGTTCATAAACACGATGGGATCAATGAAGAAATCAAGTCGGCCAAATGGGCAAATCGGTCGTTTGCAAAAGCATGTTTAGTCTAAGCCGATGCTTGCTGAGAGGGGCATACTAAACGATAGCGCGTGCAGGAACATGCTCGTTTCCGCTCACGGTCGAGCATTGCCAAGCTCTACTGTCGTCGGGTGCTGTTTCTGCATCCAGTGTGCGCCGATGCCTTTTTGTGTTCAAGGCTTTTGTGGTGTTGTGCCAAGTAGAGCGACACACTACAGTCGTGTGTGCAATGTGGCGCTCATTTCAAGTTTACTGTGTCTGTGCTCGCACTTTACAAACTCCTTGATGGGGGAAATGTGCGTGTACACGCGTTTACGGGAAATTAGGTGAAGAATATACATTTTTATTTGTGATGAACTATTAAATATGTAATGTAAAAATGCACGCCCATCGATGTGATCCATGGCTGTGGCGTTCCTGCTCCCGTGTCCACTGACGCGCCGGGCCAACGTGTTACCATGGTCATCACGTTATCCATTTGAAGCTTAAAGCCAAAGCTTAAGTCGACTCGTGAATCACTTATTGATGAAGATAAAATTTTTGTGTACAATGTGTAACTTTTTGAAATTGTATCATCAACTTGTTCTGAACATATGATTGCAACGTGTATATTGGTTTTAAAAAGAAAGCTCATGTATATTTAATTGTATCAATGATTGTTTGAATGTAATTTAATGGGGTTAACAATGATTCCGCAATGCCGGGTGTTTGCACGAGTGTGTGCGTGTTGCCAGTTGTTCCGTCATGTATCAAAGATAAGCTTTGGAAATTAAAATGACTTGATGGTGTGACAAATGTGCGTCTGCCGCTGCTTCCAACGTGTCTGACTTAAAAGTAAGGTTTATTAATACCCGCATGTAAGTTTGTTCGGTTTGTATGAAAATGCTTGCCGCAGCTTCTCCCTACATACATTGTGACCAAGAAAGCTGACACAATATGAAGTTGTCATTTCTCTTAATTGTCGATTCATGAAATGTTTAGAGTGAGGAGCTATAAAGGTGTTCTGTCATAAACTGACTTTGCCTCTTTTCCCAACACAACTCTGCTTTCAGCTGGACTATCGCATGACAGGCGTGCGTGTCAAATGCCTCAGTGATTCACAAACAACATACAGAACATGTTGTTTGTGAATCCATCCAGTAAGGAATAAACCGTATTGGAAAACTAAGTGATTGTTGCAGTGCATTGGGCAAATAAAGTGAAAAATACCCCCACTTGTAAATAGAAAAGTAATGCACATATGCCCAAATAGTGGCCTCATGATAATCAATGCAAAGTAATTAAACAACTTTGTAAAAATTGTACTACATTTATGGCAAAAGCTGCAGAATCCAAACTTTTTGGGGAATATTTGTTTTCTAAATTTCTTTGAAAATATAACATTCGAATGAAAGACTTCCATTGTGTGTAGTGACCCTGAACCATTCAGTTATTTCAAAAATAATAACTGTGATGCAACTGAAACACATTCGACAAGCTTTCCTCCGAGCAGACTTTGGCATCACGTGAATGACTTCAATCAAGCACGAGAACTGGACCGTTCTCGGAAATAATTAGGGATTAGTCATCTGATTGGTCGCATTTGGCGCCAAAAGGTACGCAAACTAAGCTGATTGGTTAATGCAGTAAACCAATTTCCATTTGGATCGCTTAAACGCCTGAGGCGAGTGGCGTGACTTCCTCTTTCCTTTGTTCCAGTCAAGGTGAGGGTGCTGCTTCACGCTCTCTAGCAATTAATGTTGTTTTTGCTGTATCTTGACTTATTTGAGCGCGTTCTTGACATGTTTGACTCGGGCACCCACCCGGAGTCTGATAGTGTCTTGTGAGTGGTTAGGGTTAGTGTTAGTTTGTGCTTATACATCTCAGTGTATTTGCGGGGTCGCCATTTTGTAGCGCAAAGTTTGAACTTTACTTAACGACCAAATGCACAATAGGCTTCCTGGCGTCACTGGCGTGGCATTTTACCCATTGCCCGAGTGGTGCGAATGCGTTTCGAGTGTTTTTTCGGTGTTGTAACGCACAATTGCCGTCGTCCTCGTGGCGGGGCTGTCGCTTAAATATGACGTCTGCGGCAGCGTTGCTGCTCCGCGGTCGCAATTGTTTAGTAAACTTTGCACTTTATTCGACGCCCAAATGTATAATAGGCGTCGCTGGTTTGGTGTTTTACACTTCGCGTGAGTGGTGCGAAGGAGTTTCCAACGTTTTAGCGGTGTTGTAATGCACAATTGTCTTCGTACTCATGGCGGGAGTGTCTCTAGAATATGACGTTGCCATTTTGAGCTAAGCTTGAACTTTACTCGACGCCCAAATGAATAATTGACTCGGTGGCGTCTCTGGCTTGTGGTTTTACACTTTTCGCGTGTGGTGTGAAGCACTTGAGCGTTTTAATGCCCAATTTCCGTCGTCATCTTGGCGGGAGTGTCGCTTGAATATGACGCCGCTGCTGCGCGTGGCTGTTTTGTTGCGCAAAGTTTGAACTTTACTCGACGCCCAAAAGAGTAGACTTTGTGGCGTCGCTGGTTTGTCGTTTTACATTTTGCGCGTGTGATGTGAAGCATTTTCGAGTTTTAGCGGTGTTATGCGCAATTGTCTTCGTCCTCATGGCGGAAGTGTCGCTTGAATGTGACGTCACCGCTCCTTCTCCGCGGTCGCTATTTTGAGCAAAGGTCGATCTTTACTCGGCGCCCAAATGAATAATAGACCTGGTCGCGTCGTCGGCTTTGCGTTTTACACTTTGCATGCGGTGTGAAGCATTTGAGTGTTTTAGCGGTGTTGTAATGCCTAATTTCCGTCGTCGTCGTGGCGGGAGTGTCGCTTGAATATGACGCTGCTGCTCCGCGTGGCTGTTTTGTTGGGCAAAGTTTGAGCTTTACTCGACGCCCAAATGAATACTTGACGTGGTGGCGTCGCTGGCTTGTGGTTTTACACTTTGTGCGTGTGTTGTGAAGCATTTGAGTGTTTTAGAGGTGTTGTCATGTACAATTTCCGTCGTCGTAGCGGGAGTGTCTCTTGAATATCATGTCATCGCTTGGTTTTGCTTTTCTTTTGACTTTTCAACGTTCTTTCCTGTAAATGTCTTTCTCCTTATTTTACTTTTACTATGGTCATTTTGAAAGTATTTATGTAGTTAATTTAGCTGTCCATTAAGTTAAATGACTATAATTTTCATTAATTTGAAATTAGTTTTCCATCCTCAGTCCAGTCCCAATTAGTTCAATCGTCGGTTAGGAAAGGAGGGCTGAACCCTTCCTCCCTGAAGGTGATAGGCCTCCGCCTGACCCCCGGTTGTTGAGCAAACGGTGTGAATTGACAAAGTTTCGGCTCTACAGAGCCTTCCTTGGGTCTAGGCACACCTAATTAATGCATAAATAGGCGATGTTTACTGTCCAAACTCCCAAACCAAATTGAGTCATTGAAAACGTTCTTCCTTTTTATACACCCGCTGTTCATTTGGCCTATTTAAAAAAAAAAAAAAAGTCTATTTGCACTGTTCAAACTGCGACGTGTTGAGCTCACTCAAACCAAGCTGTGAACAAGTCCCGCTCCCCAAATTTAAAGAAATTTCAAAATAAAAGCCTAAACTTCTAAATTTTGCTGTAATTTTCTTATTTTAACGGATTCTAACTTGCTACTTCGGCGTGTTGAGGTTGTTTAAACCAAGCTGTTAATGACTCCTGGTCCCCAAATTTGATTACATTTCAAAATAAAAGGCCGAAATGCAAAACGTTGCCTTAACTTCCTTATTTTTCAACGGATTATAACTGTTGCTACTTCTGCATGTTGAGGTCGTTTTAAGCGAGCTGTGCCGTAACTGCATTTCGGCCTTTTATTTTGAAATTTTATCAAATTTGGGGAACAGGAGTCATTAACAGCTTGGTTAAAACGACCTCAACACGCAGAAGTAGCAAGTTATAATGCGTTGAAAAATAAGGAAGTTACGGCAACATTTTGCATTTCGGCCCTTTATTTTGAAATTTAATCAAATTTGGGGAACAGGAGTCATTAACAGCTTGGTTTAAACGACCTCAACACGCAGAAGTAGCAAAAGTTATCCGTAGAAAAAAAATAAGGAAGTTACGGCAACATTTTGCATTTCGGCCTTTTATTTTGAAATTTAATCACATTTGGGGAACAGGAGTCATTAACAGCTTGGTTTAAACGACCTCAACACGCACAAGTAGCAACAGTTATAATCGTTGAAAAATAAGTAAGTTACAGCAACATTTTGCATTAGGGCCTTTTATTTGAAATTTAATCAAATTTGGGGAACAGGAGTCATTAACAGCTTGGTTAAAACGACCTCAACACGCAGAAATAGCAACAGTTATGATCCGTTGAAAAATAAGGAAGTGATGGCAACACATTGCATTTCGGCCTTTTATTTTGAAATTTAATCAAATTTGGGGAACAGGAGTCATTAACAGCTTGGTTAAAACGACCTCAACACGCAGAAGTAGTACCAGTTGTCCGTGTTAATGACTCCTGTTCCCCAAATTTGATTAAATTTCAAAATAAAAGGCCGAAATGCAATGTTGCCGTCACTTCCTTATTTTTCAACGGATTATAACTGTTGCTCCTTCTGCGTGTTGAGGTCATTTAAACCAAGCTGTTAATGACTCCTGTTCCCCAAATTTGATTAAATTTCAAAATAAAAGGCCGAAATGCAAAATGTTGCCGTAACTGCCTTATTTGTCAACGATTATAACTGTTGCTACTTCTGAGTGTTGAGGTCGTTTAAATCAAGCTGTAAATGACTCATGTTCCCCAAATTTCAAAATAAAAGGGCAAAATGTTGCTTTAACTGCCTTATTTGTCAACGATTATAACTGTTGCTGCTTCTGCTTGTTGAGGTTGTTTTAACCAAGCTGTTAATGACTCTTGTTCCCCAAATTTGATTAAATAAAAAAAAAAAATAAAGGCCCGAAATGCAAAATGTTGCCGTAACCTCCTTATTTTTCAACAGATTATAACTTGCTACTTCTGCGTTTTGAGGTAGTTTTAACAAAGCTGTTAATGACTCCTGTTCCCCACATTTGATAAAATTTCAAAATAAAAGGCCGAAATGCAAAATGTTGCCGTAACTTCCTTATTTTTCTACGGATTATAATTGTTGCTACTTCTGCATGTTGAGGTCGTTTTAAGCAAGCTGTGCCGTAACTGCATTTCGGCCTTTTATTTTGAAATTTTATCAAAATTGGGGAACAGGAGTCATTAACGGCTTGGTTTAAACGACCTCAACACGCAGAAGGAGCAACAGTTATCCGTTGAAAAATAAGGAAGTTACGGCAACATTTTTGAATTTCGGCCTTTTATTTTGAAATTTAATCAAATTTGGGGAACAGGAGTCATTAACAGCTTGGTTAAAACTACCTCAACACGCAGAAGTAGCAACAGTTATAATCCGTGTTAATGACTCCTGTTACCCAAATTGGATTTAATTTCTAATTAAAAGGCCGAAATGCAAAATGTTGCCGTAACTTCCTTATTTTTCAACGGATTATAACTTGCTACTTCTGCGTGTTGAGGTCGTTTTAACCAAGCTGTTAATGACTCCTGTTCCCCAAATTTGATAAAATTTCAAAATAAAAGGCCGAAATGCAAAACGTTGCCGTAACTTCCTTATTTTTTAACGGATTATAACTGTTGCTACTTCTGCATGTTGAGGTCGTTTTAACCAAGCTGTGCCGTAACTGCATTTCGGCCTTTTATTTTGAAATTTAATCAAATTTGGGGAACAGGAGTCAACAGCTTGGTTTAAACGACGTCAACACGCAGAAGTAGCAAGTTATAATCCGTTGAAAAATAAGGAAGTTACAGCAACATTTTTGCATTTGGGCCTTTATTTTATTTTATTAAATTTCGAGAGCAAGAGTCATTTACAGCTTGGTTAAAACGACCTCAACAAGCAGAAGTAGCAACAGTTATCTGTTGAAAAATAAGGAAGTTACGGCAACATTTTGCATTTCGGCCTTTTAATTAGAAATTTAATCAAATTTGGGTAACAGGAGTCATTAACAGCTTGTTTTAAACGACCTCAACATGCAGAAGTAGCAAGTTATCCGTTGAAAAATAAGGAAGTTACGGCAACATTTTTGCATTTCGGCCTTTTTATTTTTTATTTTATTAAATTTGGAGAGCAGGAGTCATTTACAGCTTGGTTAAAACGACATCAACACGCAGAAGTAGCAACAGTTATAATCCGCGTTAATGACTCCTGTTCCCCAAATTTGATTAAATTTAAAAATAAAAGACCGAAATGCAAAATGTTGGCGTAACTTCATTTTTCAACGGATTATAACTGTTGCTACTTCTGCATGTTGAGGTTGTTTAAACCAAGCTGTAAACGACTCATGCTCTCGAAATTTTATCAAATTTCCAAAAAAATAAAGCATGAAATGTAAAATGTTGCCGTAACTTCCCTATTTTTCAACGGATTATAACTGTTGCTACTTCTGCATGTTGAGGTCGTTTTAACCAAGCTGTTAATGACTCCTGTTCCCCAAATTTGATTAAATTTCAAAATAAAAGGCCGAAATGCGAAATGTTGCCGTAACTTCCTTATTTTTCAACGGATTATAACTTGCTACTTCTGCGTGTTGAGGTCGTTTTAACCAAGCTGTTAATGACTCCTGTTCCCCAAATTTGATTAAATTTCAAAATAAAAGGCCGAAATGCAAAATGTTGCCGTAACTTCCTTATTTTTCAACGGATTATAACTTGCTACTTCTGCGTGTTGAGGTCGTTTTAACCAAGCTGTGCCGTAACTGCATTTCGGCCTTTTATTTAGAAATTTTATCAAATTTGGGGAACAGGAGTCATTAACAGCTTGGTTTAAACTACCTCAACATGCAGAAGTAGCAAAAGTTATCGGTTGACAAATAAGGAAGTTACGGCAACATTTTGCATTACAGCCCTTTATTTAGAAATTTAATCAAATGTGGGGAACAGGAGTCATTAAAAGCTTGGTTTAAACGACCGCAACACGCAGAAGTAGCAAAAGTTATCCGTTGAAAAATCAGGAAGTTACGGCAACATTTTTGCATTCCAGTTTTTATTTTTTTGAAATTATTAAATTTGGAGAGCAGGAGTCATTTACAGCTTGGTTTAAAAGACCTCAACACGCAGAAGTAGCAACAGTTATCAGTGTTAATGACTCCTGTTCCCCAAATTCAATTAAATTTCAAAATATAAGGCCGAAATGCAAAATGTTGCTGTAACTTAGATTGTCCATTATTTAAACAGCAGCTCCCCCTCTCTCCAAGCCATGCAGTTTGGTTTCAGATCCAAGCATTCTACTGAAATGGCTACATGCCTCTTCATTGAGAAAATAAAATCTTCTCTCGACAAGGGTGGACCTCAGGAAAGCTTTCGATCCAGTAAATCACTCTGTTCTTCTTACCAAGCTCTCAAAATTTAACTTCTCTCGCAAAGCTGTGAGCTGGATTGAATCATATCTGCATGACCGAACACAATCTGTATCAGTTAACTGCAGATCAGTCTCTTTGGCTAACCTCTGGAGTCCCAAGGGATCTATATTAGGCCCCCTTTTATTTTGTCTTTATATCAACGATTTGGCCACTGTTTGATCTGAAGCAGAGTGCTAATGTATGCAGATGACAGTTTTATTCGTTAATGGTCGCTCCAAAGATACTGTTGCTGCTAAACTCACTCATACAATGTCCTGTGTCACAACTTGGTTGCAGGAGTGCTGTCTACAGCTAAACGTTTCGAAAACTGTAGGCATGTATTTCATTAAAAAGAGTTTCACCTGACCCCGACATACTTGTTAATGGAGAGAAAAAATGCAAATTGTCAGCCAATACAAATATCTTGGGTTAATAATACAGTCACAGCTTTCCTTTAAAGCCCATATTGACAAATTGTGTAAAAATATCAACTTAAACCTCGCAAATTTTCTTGCAATTCGAAATTAAATGTCAACTGAAGCGGCAAAAATGTACTTGCATTCAATGATTCTTAGTCACTAACTATTGCATAACCAGTTGGTCTCAAGCTGGTCAGAATGCAAAAAAAACTTTTAGTTTTGTACAAACAAGTAATTAAAGTGATGGATAAAAACCAAGGCACTATCATCACTGTGCAATTATAAAAAAAAATACAGGATTTTAAAGTGGGAGCGTCTTCACATATTTGCAGATTTAAATTTGATTTCTAAAGTACTGCATGATTTGGCCCCAGCTCCTCTGGCTGAGTTCATCAGCCAAAGAAACAGCTCTGAGCGTGTCACCCGAGGCTCTGTCAGAGGTGACTGTCTTATTCGGCTGTAGGAGCACTTTCAGTAAGTCAGCCTGGTCAGTGAGGAGCGCTGGTGAGTGGAACTCAGTACCTGAGGAGGTTAAACAGCTTACAACATACAAGGCCTTCACAAAAAAACTGAAAATGTGGCTAGTTAACACCTATAGCTGCCAACAGTAAAGGACAAGTATGTTTATTTATTTTTTGTTCTGATCAAATGATTTGTGGTTTATTCTCTCAATAGTATAGTAAGTTCTATGTATCCTGTATTATATTGTGTTGTAGATGTATTTTACTGCTTTTTTTCCACCATGGCCAGGGGAGTACAGATGAAAACTAGCCTTCTGGCTTTTTTTTAACCATGTGCTTTATGAAATTGCATTGTCCCCTTTCAAAGAAACTGAATAAACTAACCCTAACCCTGATTAAAAAAAAAAAAAAACAAAAAAAAAAAAAAAAACACACACTTAACAGATTATAACTGTTGCTACTTCTGCGTGTTGGCGTTGTTTAAACCAAGCTGTTAATGACTCCTGTTCCCCAAATTTGATTACATTTCAAAATAAAAGGTCAGAATGCAAAATGTCGCCGTAACTTCCTTATTTTTCAACAGATTATAAATGTTGATACTTCTGCGTGTTGTGGTCGTTTTAACCAAGCTGTTAATGACTCCTGTTCCCCAAATTAGATTAAATTTACAAATAAAAGGTTTAAATGCAAAATGTTGCCGTAACTTCATTTTTCAACCGATTATAACTGCTGCTACTTCTGCGTGTTGAGGTCGTTTTAACCAAGCTGTTAATGACTCCTGTTCCCCAAATTTGATTAAATTTCAAAATAAAAGGCCGAAATGCTGTTACGGCACAGCTTGGTTAAAACGACTTAAACACGCAGAAGTAGCAACAGTTATCAGTTGAAAAATAAGGAAGTTACGGCAACGTTTTGCATTACGGCCCTTCTATTTAGAAATTTAATCAAATTTGGGGAACAGGAGTCATTAACACGGATTATAACTGTTGCTCCTTCTGCGTGTTGAGGTTGTTTAAACCTAGCTGTTAATGACTCCTGTTCCCCAAATTTGATTAAATTTACAAATAAAAGGTTGAAATGCAAAATGTTGCCATAACTTCATTTTTCAACCGATTAACTGTTGCTACTTCTGCGTGTTGAGGTCGTTTTAACCAAGCTGTTAATGACTCCTGTTCCCCAAATTTGATTTAAATTTCAAAATAAAAGGCCGTAATGCAGTTACGGCACAGCTTGGTTAAAACGACTTAAACACGCAGAAGTAGCAACAGTTATCAGTTGAAAAATAAGGAAGTTACGGCAACATTTTGCATTACGGCCCTTTTTATTTAGAAATTTAATCAAATTTGGGGAACAGGAGTCATTAACACGGATTATAACTGTTGCTCCTTCTGCGTGTTGTTTAAACCAAGCTGTTAATGACTCCTGTTCACCAAATTTACTAAAATAAAAAAAAAAGGCTGAAATGCAAAATGTTGCCGTAACTTCCTTATTTTTCAACGGATTATAACTGTTGCTACTTCTGTGTGTTGGGGTCTTTGAAACAAAGCTGTTAATGACTCCTGCTCTCCAAATTTAATAATAGAAAAAAATGCAAAATGTTGCCGTAACTTCCTTATTTTTCAACGATTATAACTGTTGCTACTTCTGTGTTGAGGTTGTTTAAACCAAGCTGTTAATTACTCCTGTTCCCCAAATTTGATATTTCAAAATAAAAGGCCGAAATGCAGTTACGGCACAGCTTGGTTAAAATGAATAACACGCAGAAGTAGCAACAGTAATCCGTTGACAAATGAGGCAGTTACGGGAACATTTCAGCCTTTTATTTAGAAATTCAATCAAATTAGGGGAACAGGAGTCATTAACACGGATTATAACTCTTGCTACTTCTGCGTGTTGAGGTAGTTTATACCAAGCTGTAAATTACTCCTGCTCTCCAAATTAAAAAAAAAAAAAAGGCTGAAATTCAAAATGTTGCCGTAACTTACTTATTTTTCAACGGATTATAACTGCTGCTACTTCTGTGTGTTGGTCATTGAAACCAAGCTGTATATGACTCCTGCGCTGGAAATTTTATAAAAAAAAAAAAAAAAAAATGCGCAAATGCAATATGTTGCCGTAACTTCCTTATTTTTCAACGATTATAACTGTTGCTATTTTGTGTGTTGAGGTCGTTGAAACCAAGCTGTTAATGACTCCTGTTCCCCAAATTTGATGAAATTTCAAAATGAAATGCAGTTACGGCACTTCTTGGTTAAAACGACCTCGACACGCAGAAGTAGCAACAGTTATCCGTTGAAAAATGAAGTTACAGCGACATTTTTGCATTTAAGGTATTTTTTTAATTACAGTTTTATTAAATTTGGAGAGCAGGAGTCATTGACAGCTTGGTTTAAACGACATGAACACGCAGAAGTAGCAACAGTTATCCGTTGAAAAATAAGTTACGGCAACATTTTGCATTTCGGCTTTTTATTTGTAAATTTAATCAAATTTGGGGAACAGGAGTCATTAACACTGATTCTAACTGTTGCTACTTCTGCGTGTTGAGGTCGTTTAAACCAAGCTGTAAATGACTCTTGCGCTTGAAATTTTATAAAATAAAAAAAAAAAAGGCGCAAATGCAAAATGTTGCCGTAACTTCCTTATTTTTCAACGATTATAACTGTTGCTACTTCTGCGTGTTGAGGTCGTTGAAACCAAGCTGTTAATGACTCCTGTTCCCCAAATTTGATGAAATTTCAAAATGAAATGCAGTTACGGCACTGCTTGGTTAAAACGACCTCGACACGCAGAAGTAGCAACAGTTATCTGTTGAAAAATAAGGAAGTTACAGCGACATTTTTGCATTTAAGGCTTTTTTTTTTTAATTTAAATTTTATTAAATTTGGAGAGCAGGAGTCATTAAGAGCTTGGTTTAAACGACCGCAACGCGCAGAAGTAGCAACAGTTATCCGTTGAAAAATAAGTAACGGCAACATTTTGCATTTCGGCTTTTTATTTTGAAATTTAATCAAATTTGGGGAACAGGAGTCATTAACACGGATTCTAACTGTTGCTACTTCTGCGTGTTGAGGTCGTTTAAACCAAGCTGTAAATGACTCCTGCTCTCCAAATTTAATAAAAATTTAAAAAAAAAGGCGCAAATGCAAAATGTTGCCGTTACTTGTTTATTTTTCAACGATTATAACTGTTGCTACTTCTGTGTGTTGAGCTCATTGAAACCAAGCTGTTAATGACTCCTGTTCCCCAAATTTGGTAAAATTTCAAAATGAAATGCAGTTACGGCACTGCTTGGTTAAAACGACCTCGACACGCAGAAGTAGCAACAGTTATCCGTTGAAAAATAAGGAAGTTACAGTGCATTTTTGCATGTAAGGCTTTTTTTTTTTTTATTAAAATTTTATTAAATTTGGAGAGCAGGAGTCATTGACAGCTTGGTTTAAACGACATGAACACGCAGAAGTAGCAACAGTTATCCGTTGAAAAATAAGTTACGGCAACATTTTGCATTTCGGCTTTTTATTTTGAAATTTAATCAAATTTGGGGAACAGGAGTCATTAACAGCTTGGTTTCAATGAGCTCAACACACAGAAGTAGCAACAGTTATAATCGTTGAAAAATAAACAAGTAGGATTATAATCGTTGCTACTTCTGCGTGTTGAGGTCGTGTTAACCAAGCTGTTAATGACTCCTTTTCCCCAAATTTAATAAAATTTAACAAAAAAAAACAAAATAAAGCCAAAATGCAAACTGTTGCCATAACTTATTTTTCAACAGATAACTGTTGCTACTTCTGCGTGGTGAGTTTGTTTAAACCAAGCTGTTAATGACTCCTTTTCCCCAAATTTGATTAAATTTCAAAATAAAAGGCCGAGATGCAAAATGTTGCTGTAACTTCCTTATTTTTCAACGATAACTGTTGCTACTTCTGCGTGTTGAGGTTGTTTAAACCAAGCTGTAAATGACTGCTGCTCTCCAAATTTAATAAAATTTAAATAAAAAAAGGCTTAAATGCAATAATGTTGCTGTAACTTCCTTATTTTTGAATGGATAACTGTTGCTACTTCTGCGTGTTGGTCGTTTTTACCAAGCTGTGCCGTAGCTGCGTTTCGGCCTTTTATTTTGAAATTTCATCAAATTTGGGGAAAAGGAGTCATTAACAGCTTGGTTTAAACTACCTCAACATGCAGAAGTAGCAACAGTTATAATCTGTGTTAATGACTCCTGTTCCCCAAATTTGATTACATTTCAAAATAAAAAGCCGAAATGCAAAATGTTGCCGTAACTTCCTTATTTTTCAACGGATAACTGTTGCTACTTCTGCGTGTTGAGGTCGTTTAAACGAAGCTGTAAATGACTCCTGCTCTCCAAATTTGATTCAATTTCAAAATAAAAGTCCGTAATGCAAAATGTTGCCGGAACATCCTTATTTTTCAACGATTATAACTGTTGCTACTCCTGCATGTTGAGGTCGTTTAAACCAAGCTGTTAATGAGTCCTGTTCCCCAAACTTGATTAAATTTCAAAATGAAATGCAGTTACGGCACTGCTTGGTTAAAACAACTGCGACACGAAAAATAAGGCAGTTACAGCAACATTTTTGCATTTAAGCTTGTTTTTTTTTTAATTTAAATTTAATTAAATTTGGAGAGCAGCAGTCATTTACAGCTTGGTTTAAACAACCTCAACACGCAGAAGTAGCAAGTTATAATCCGTTGAAAAATAAGGAAGTTACGGCAACATTTTTCATTGTGGCCTTTTATTTTGAAATTTAATCAAATTTGGGGAACAGGAGTCATTAACAGCTTGGTTTAAACAACCTCAATACGCAGAAGTACCGGCAGTTATAATCCGTGTTAATGACTCCTGTTCCCCAAATTTGATTTCAAAATACATGGCCGAAATGCAAAATGTTGCCGTAACTGCCTTATTTGTTAATGATAACTGTTGCTACTTGTGCGTGTTGAGGTCGTTTAAACCAAGCTGTAAATGACTCCTGTTCTCCAAATTTAATAAAATTTAACCAAAAAATGGCCGAAATGCAAACTGTTGCTACTTCTGCGTGTTGGTCGTTTTAACCAAGCTGTGCCGTAACTGCATTTCGGCCTTTTATTTTGAAATTTAATCAAATTTGGGGGAACAGGAGTCATTTACAGCTTGGTTTCAACGACCCCAACACTCAGAAGTAGCAACAGTTATCCGTTGAAAAATAAGGAAGTTACGGCAACATTTAGCATTTCGGCCTTTACTTTAGAAATTTAATTAAATTTGGAGGAACAGGAGTCAACTGCTTGGTTTAAACTACCTCATTGAAAAATAAGGAGGTTACAGCAACATTTTGCATTTCAGCCATTTTTTTTTGTTGAAATTGTATTAAATTTGGAGAGCAGGAGTCATTTACAGCTTGGTTAAAACGACCTCAACACGCAGAAGTAGCAACAGTTATCGTTGACAAATAAGGCAGTTATGGCAACATTTTTCATTTCGGCCTTTTGAAATTTAATCAAATTTGGGGAACAGGAGTGATTAACACGGATAACTGTTGCTACTTCTGCGTGTTGAGGTTGTTTAAACCAAGCTGTTAATGACTCCTTTTCCCCAAATTTGATTAAATTTCAAAATAAAAGGCCGAAATGCAGTTACGGCACAGTTTGGTTAAAACTACCTCAACATGCAGAAGTAGCAACAGTTAGCCGTTGAAAAATAAGTAAGTTACAGCAACATTTTTGCATTTCAGCTTTTTTTAATGAAAATTTTATAAAATTTGGGGAACAGGAGTCATTTACAGCTTGGTTTAAACGACCTCAACACGCACAAGTCGCAACAGTTATCATTAACAAATAAGGCAGTTACGGCAACATTTTGGCCTTTAATTTTGAAATTTGGGGAACAGGAGTCATTTAAGGATTGCTTTAAACAACCTCAACATGCACAAGTAGCAAGTTATCGTTGACAAATAAGGCAGTTACGGCAACATTTTGCATTACAGCCCTTTATTTAGAAATTTAATCAAATTTGGGGAACAGGAGTCATTAACACGGATTATAACCGTTGCTAGTTCTGCGTGTTGAGGTCGTTGAAACCAAGCTGTAAATGACTCCTGCTCTTCAAATTTAATAAAATTAAAAAAGAGACGAATACAAAATGTTGCCGTAACTTCCTTATTTTTCAACGGTTATAACTGTTTCTACTTCTTCGTGTTGAGGTCGTTTCAACCAAGATGTTAATGACTCCTGTTCCCCAAATGTGATTACATTTCAAAATAAAAGGTCAGAATGCAAAATGTTGCCGTAACTTCCTGTTAAATAAATTGTAGAAGTTATCATTTGCTTAGCTTGCATTAGTATAATGGACGATTTTAGATGTCTCTCCTTCAAAAAGAAGACTCGGCATCATCTGATGGAAGGGCGCCTGGACCAAGGATGTGGTCGGGTTGTGACAGGTGTTGGTCCAATATTATGTGTTGTGTCTTATTGCTTAGAATACTATGTGTGGGAAAAAACCCTCTTATGAAATATTTTGTGTTGTGTCTTACTGCTTAGAACATTATGATTTGTAAATCCCTCCTATTTCAAATAAATGCAGGAGCGAGGGGGGGGGATTGTTTAGAGCGTGTTGAGAGGCTGTGATCTGAACAATCTCCCATACGCCCTCCTCATGAGAAAAAGAAACCAGTGTCTTCATTCCTTTTGTCTTATTTATAATGTTGGGTAAGATAAATCCAACACCCACACAGGCGTGGGGAGAACATGCAAACTCCACACAGGCAGGGCCGGGGATTGAACCCAGGTCCTCAGAACTGCGAGGCAGACGCTCTAACCAGCTGACTGCCGAGAGCCTAAGTAATTACTTGAAATTATGTTGTTCTAAAGAGATTTAAAAATTCCTCAAAGTAAAATAATTCAGGGTGTCTTTGTTTTGGTGCAGACCTCGTTTTTTTGAGAACTGTGAAAGATAGACAAAAATAGGCATTGTGCTTCAGCCTACTCCTATTTTTCAGTCAATGGTTTTTGTAGAGTTGTGCGAACTGGTTGGATATGTTGTACAAGGTAGTTTTTTCCCTCCCTTTTTGTAAATTTACACAACTTGCTTTTTGATTTATTCCAAGAATGACCGAAAAATAAAAAATTCAAACATTCATTCATGAAAATACATAGGGGCAACCGTCCAACACAATGGTGAGAGGTGAAGAAACAGATCCAAACTAGGATGAAGGGGAAGGTTGACAGTATCAGTCAGTGGTGAGGCCAGCCATGATGTACAGTGGGACTGAGGAGATGAAGGGAAGCGGAGCGGATTCTGGCATAAATGCAGATGTTGGGGTTCTCTTTAGAAGTGACAAGGTTGGATAGGATTACAAATGTTCTCATCAGAGGGACAGCCAAGGTTAAATATAAAAGAGAAAAATTCAGAGTTGACTATGGCTTGGACACATCCAGAGGACAGCTAGTGAGAATATTGGCAGGAGGATGGTAAGTTGCAGTAACCCTAACCCTAACCCGCGAGTTGCAAATGTGTGAAAAAATGGCCACAGACGGTGAGAGTGTCCATGATTTTTATTCAATCAAAGAAGTCCAACAGGAACGAGTGTTTCTGAGTATTTTAAGAAGAATTTTCATCATTGTACATATATAGTGTAATATAGATTAAAACCCTAAAGCCCAAAACTGTGAGGCAGACTTGCTAACCACTTGATCAGTGTACTGCTGTAACACATACATTAACTCAACAAACACACAAAATAGAGAAGAGGTCTTGATCCCAAAGGCTGGAGACGCTTCCCGGGAATTGAACCTAGGTTATAAGAATGGAAAGCGAGCATTTAGGCTTCAATGGCTACATGATGACATTTAGGATTTACAACTAAATGATTGCTGACAGACGGGAAAAATAAGGGACAGAAAAGTTTTAATAGAAGCTTGACATACAATATGTCGGAAACTAAGCATACGGTGCAGCTCTAAGTGATGGTTCCTGGTGGGAAGTTTTCATTAGCAGTCAAGGGGTGTTTTGTGGTGGCCTGGGTGGCCGAGGTGGTAGTCAAGGTTGGTTGTTTTCATCTGGAGTAAAGGGTGGTCCCAGTAGTAGCCCAGGTGGTACAGGTGGTGACCCAAGTGGTAATCCAGGGTATCCGGGTGGTCCAGGCAGCAGCCTGGACGGTCTAGGAGGCGGTCCAAGTTAAAAACATTTTGTCAGAGAGTCTTTGTCTGGAGTAACAGGAGGCCCTGCTGGTTGTACGGGAGTTCTAGTCATCTGGAGTAACAGGGGTTCCAGGTGGTCCAGGTGTTGGCCCTGGTGGATCATGTGGTGGTCCAGGTGGCCCATGTGGAGGTCTGGGTGAACTAGGTGGTGGCCCAGGTGGTTTGCAGTCATGTGGAGTAACAGAGGTTCTAGTTGGCCCAGGTGGAGGCCTTGGTGGCACAGGTGTTGGCCATGGGTTAGGGTTAGGGTTAGGGTTAGGGTTAGGGTTAGTTAGGGTTAGGGTTAGGTTAGGTTAGGGTTAGGGTTAGGTTAGGGTTAGGGTTAGGGTTAGTGTAGGGTTAGGTGAGGGGAACCGAACCCTCCCTCTCCCAGTATAGGGGAAATAATTCCCCTTCCGGGATCGGGGGGGAGATGCACGGTCCATCCCCCTACGCCATCTCCCGTCTCCATTTCCCCATTCCTGGCGGCGTGCCTGCTGGCCACGCCGGTCATAGTGGACCACTTTCCACTCTCCACCAGTCATCTTTGTTCAAATTTTCTTTTTTGTATTTTCAATTGAGTTTTATAGAGTCGCCTTTGTTATTTATGTAATAATTTATGTTTTGGACGTGCTATTTATTAACAGTTATGAATTTGTAATATATCTCTAATTATAACAACAAAAAACAAAAAAAGAGAAAATCCCCAAAAAAAACAACTTTTGTCGACCAAACGGTGTGCCTTGACAACGTTTCGGCTCTAAGGAGCCTTCCTCAGGTCCTGGCACACTGAATTTAATAAATGCACTGTAAAAATAAGTGATGTTGACTGTTCAAACTCCCAAACCAAACTGAGCTAGTGAAAACGCCCTCCCCTTTTATACCCGTTGTTTTTTGGTCCTATTTTAAAAAAGATCTTTTAAAAGAATATGTGCAAAGTAAAACCCACTTTAAATTAACCCCATAATTGCCAATCCTTCTGCATAATTGCCATCTTGAAATTGAACCTTTGTCCATGTATTGATATTTTAACCTTATAACTCGTTTAATAACATTTTAATAATTGTATAGTTTTTTTGGCTTTTTATGCTGTTTTATATTTTTTAATGTATTTTACCAATTGTTTTGCTTTTTTGGGTCTTTTTAACTTTTTGTGATGTAATTGTAATTAACTTTGTTCCCCCTAGGGTTAAAGTTGGAAATAGGGATAGGAATGAAGTGGTTAGGGTTTGAAGTGGTTAGGGTTTAAGATTAGGGGTTGGAAATGGGGATAGGATAGGACTAGAGTTAGATAGGGATGTGAGTGGTTAAGATTAGGAGTTAGGTTTGGATAAGGAGATATAATAGAGTTATGAATTAAAAATTAAGAATTAAAAGGGAGTGGTTAAGATTAGGGTTAGGGTAGGATAAGGGGATAGAATGTTAGGATTAGGGGATAGTGTTGGTTAAAGTTGGAAATGGGGATAGGGATAGGAATGAAGTGGTTAGGGTTTGAAGTGGTTAGGGTTTGAAGTGGTTAGGGTTTAAGATTAGGGGTTGGAAATGGGGATAGGATAGGACTAGAGTTAGATAGGGATGTGAGTGGTTAAGATTAGGAGTTAGGTTTGGATAAGGAGATATAATAGAGTTAAGAATTAAAAATTAAGAATTAAAAGGGAGTGGTTAAGATTAGGGTTAGGGTAGGATAAGTGGATAGAATGTTAAGATAAGGGGCTAGTGTTGGATAAGGGGGTGAAATAGAAAGATAGGAAATGGTTGGGAATTGGGGACAGGAAGATGGAAGTGGTTAGGGTTAGGGTTGGAAATGGGGATAGGATAGGACTAGGGTTCGGGTTAGACAGGTAAGGGGGTGTGGGTTATGAATGGATAGAATTTAGTCAGATAAGAGAGAGGAGGGGTTTGTAGGATTAGGGTGGCCTTTAGGGTAGGGTATCCGAACCGTATTCCCTAATGGTGCGCTACATTCAATCCCCCTGGCACTTTAGACCCCAATCGGAATATCCATCGCCGTTCCATGGTCTTTCTCTCTCTCTCTGTCCACAGGATATTCCTTTGTAATCCCGCTACCCTCAACGCTCCCAATCCATGGATCAAGAAATGCTGAACCAGTGGTGTGTGTAAATCTTTCTTGTGGTTCACATTATATCTGTGTTGTGTGATGCGGGTCATCAATGTGTTGGAAGTTTCCCCGACATACTGCAGTCCACACTTCTTGCACAATATGAGATAGACACAGTTGGTTGATTTGGGACTAAATCCTTGTTCAATTTTAATGATTGTTTTATCCACTGCATTCCTGACGAATTTGAGTTTAATAAAATATTTGCTCAATGGTTGTGGTTTTTTAATTTTCAACGACGGTAACCTTGCCCGAATAAGTAAGTCCTTTAAATTTTTGTTCCGCCGATATGCCGATATGATTCTAAAATTTGGCCCTCCTGCAGCACATCCCAATTTTCCCTCAAAATCTGCTTTTATTTTTTTGTGTAATAAATTCCCAACTGTGAAGTATGAGGTGATCAAGGGGAGAATGTCCTCCTTTGTTTCTTCTCTTCTCTCCAAAAATGTCCTTAGGCAACGTCTGAGAAATGACCTCCCATATCCTCTTTTCCGTAAAACCTTAAACAAAATCGTCACCGCCTCGTGAAAGTTTTGCCTTTTTGTGCATATCCGAGCAAAGCGCAAAATCTGTGACTTCACGATTCCCCGAAACATATGCGTTGGGTGAAAGCTGGTTTTATGAACCAATGCATGCGTGTCAGTAATTTTGAAGTGCACTTTTATATCCAATTTATAATTTTGTTGAAATTTTGTCCCTTTGAAGACGGTGGTATCCAAAAAGTCAATCGATTGGCGGTTGACCTCCGTCTTGAGCTGTATCGAATTGTTGTGTGCATTCAAAGTATCCACAAATTGGTGAAATTCTTCCTCCGAATATGTCCAAATTCCAAATATGTCGTCCAGGTAACGGATGTAGCGGTCTGGTTTTTTATCACACTTTGTAAAAACCTCTTCTTCCCATATAGCCATAAAAATGTTTGCATACGCTGGGGCGAATTTCTTCCCCATAGCTGTCCCTTTAATTTGTAGATAATTTTCATTAAAGATAAAATCATTTCTCGTCAGATTTATTTCTAGCAGCTGTAGTAATTCCACATCCGGTCGTTTTGGATCCGGATATCTTTGTAAGATCTTCCTCACACTCTCCATTCCCGCCTGGATCGGAATGTTGGTGTACAGGCTCTCTACGTCCATTGTGAAGAAGAAGAAGTCCGTTTTTGTCCTAATCTTTTTGACCATGTCTACGAATTGGTACGTATCTCGCACATACGACGGGTGTCTTGTGGACAGCGGGGTGAGATAGAAATCCAGAAACTCTGCTGTGGCATACGTGTCACTGCCGCAATCTGAGACGATCGGTCTGCCTGGAGGGACTTCATAAGGTACAGTCCATGTGGTAGGATCCTTATGTATTTTTGGCAAAATATAAAACCGACGTTCCCTCGGTTCCGATTCCCCTATTAAATAGCGTGATTGTTTCCCATTGATGAATTTCTTCTTTTTTAATTCCCGAACAATTTGAGCCACTTTTGGCATTGTTTCCCAAAATATGGGTTTGTCCAATTTTTTATAATAGTTTTTATCGTCTAATTGTCTCTGTGCTTCCATGATATACTGGTCCCGTCCGAGCACGACCATTGCCGACCCCTTGTCGGCCGGCTTAATCACAATGTGTTTGGCATAAATTAAATCCCGCAGCGCCTTCACCTCTTCCGGTGCTAAATTGTATTTCTCTTTTTTCGGAATGAAATGTTTTTTAATTGTTACCAGATCCTCTTCAATCACCTGCTGGACTTGTGGCGGCATATCCGTCGTAGCCGGTGTCCAGATGGAAGGGGCGACAAAAGGCGGCCGTTCCCTCCTGTGTGAATTTCTGAAATAAAAAGCCAATTTTAATCTGCGATGGTAATTTTGTATGTCAAATTGGAATTGTGTTTTCTGATCCCGTTCGATATCTATAGATGGTATAAATGATAAGCCTCTGCTGAGTAACCGATGCTGTGGTTCCGTTAGAAGGAAATTTTTGGCTAGGACGACCACATCTTGTGCGACGAAGGACTTGGGTCTCTCGCCCCCCTCTTTGTGTAGCCTTAGAGGGCGATGGAGTTTAAAAAGCGGATCCAATGGTCCAGCATAGCCGCCGCGGTTTCCCGGGTCCAATGGACCTCATCGTCCTCCACCTCGAACAGACCCTCCGGCAAGAGTGGAATGTGACCCATATTCCTCTCAATATGGTCATTGAGGGTCTGTAGATTTTCTTTCTCATCCGCTGGGAGAGCGGCTGAGAAATTAATGAGCGGCACCCAAATTTCCGCATATGGAAACTTTTTCTTCGAGGCCCTAATTGCTCCTTGTACCGTTTTAATCGTTGTCTCTTTGGATTTATTGCATCGGCTATTGATGCCAAACGACAGAACAATTTTTTCCACAATCAATTCCGGTGATGCCTCTGTCTTTTCCATCAGCGTTTGCCCATGGCGGAAATGACCACCCGGATAGGCGTCAATCTGCAAGTTTGCATTAAAAAAATCGGGAATCTTGGTGAGATTCGAGTCCCCGATCATAAGCCATTTCTTTTTAACTGTGAGATTCCAGTCCATCAAGCGTCTCTGGGTATGGCGATGTGCGGTCACCGAGAAACGTTGGGGTTCCGGCTCTACGAACCGGTCCGAGGAGTCCTGGAAGATCTCACCGTCTTCCGCCTCCCTATGCACTTGGACCTGGTCCGGGCCCAGGGTCAAATTTGTCTCCCCCTCCTGGTCTGACATGGACCCATCAAAGAGGTGATCGAACCCCAACGGAATCGGTGTACGCACTACCCTACCTACAGGAGAGGAGGTGCGCGCCTGTGATTCCAGGACTACCCTGTTCTCTGGGTCCTCAATTTGAGGTAACCCCAGTTCCTCCTCTATATTGTCTTCAGTGAGGACCACTCCCCGGGTACGCCTGGACAACCGCGGTGTCTCCAGCTCTTCCTCCGTTGGAGGAGGCTGTACAGGCACTACCGTTGTCCTAAGCCCCCCACTGGGCCTGGTCCCCTGTCTTTTGACTTGTCTCTGCTCCCGCGGGTCCTCCGCGGTGGGCAAAACCTGGTCCCGGGTATCCATCGTCTGACTCGCTTGAGGCAGACGAGGGGCCCGGGCCGGCTGCACCACCGGCAGGAGTTGTCGCGGAGCAGGCGCCCTATCCGCGTCTCTGGAGTCCGCTCTTTCTACAATGATTGCTTCCGCATGATCAATAACCTCCTGTGTAATATGGCTGAATCTCCTCCTAGCCCAACGGACTGCCACCTCGTAGGCTACCTTCCAATCTGGGGTGAGGAGGGCTGTGAGATCATCCAATAGTTCCCCCAACACTTCTTCATAGTGTTCTGCCAGAATTTGACACGTCGTGTGGCCCCAGTTTTTTGCGTTGGCCACCACGTACTGTAATGTATTTGCCCTTGGTAAGGCTGGTCTTATCATGGATGACAAGACTTCAACCATCCTAGCTATCATCCTAGGCTCCGGTTTGTCCCCACTCCGATCAACATTATTTAAGTGGTGAACCACCTTGATGACAGCAAGAAATTTCTGTGCCAACTTCCTGAATTCAGGAGTGGCCGCTTGTCGCTTAACGTTGGTGTCCCCAACTGACGGCATGAACCCCTGTCTCGTCGGGGCTGGTCGGCCCTGGCGTACCACTGCCGCATATGAGCGGTAAGGGGGATAATTTTGACGGGGTGGGCGTGGGGGAGGCACTGGCTGGGTAGGTGAGGGGAACCGAACCCTCCCTCTCCCAGTATAGGGGAAATAATTCCCCTTCCGGGATCGGGGGGGAGATGCACGGTCCATCCCCCTACGCCATCTCCCGTCTCCATTTCCCCATTCCTGGCGGCGTGCCTGCTGGCCACGCCGGTCATAGTGGACCACTTTCCACTCTCCACCAGTCATCTTTGTTCAAATTTTCTTTTTTGTATTTTCAATTGAGTTTTATAGAGTCGCCTTTGTTATTTATGTAATAATTTATGTTTTGGACGTGCTATTTATTAACAGTTATGAATTTGTAATATATCTCTAATTATAACAACAAAAAACAAAAAAAGAGAAAATCCCCAAAAAAAACAACTTTTGTCGACCAAACGGTGTGCCTTGACAACGTTTCGGCTCTAAGGAGCCTTCCTCAGGTCCTGGCACACTGAATTTAATAAATGCACTGTAAAAATAAGTGATGTTGACTGTTCAAACTCCCAAACCAAACTGAGCTAGTGAAAACGCCCTCCCCTTTTATACCCGTTGTTTTTTGGTCCTATTTTAAAAAAGATCTTTTAAAAGAATATGTGCAAAGTAAAACCCACTTTAAATTAACCCCATAATTGCCAATCCTTCTGCATAATTGCCATCTTGAAATTGAACCTTTGTCCATGTATTGATATTTTAACCTTATAACTCGTTTAATAACATTTTAATAATTGTATAGTTTTTTTGGCTTTTTATGCTGTTTTATATTTTTTAATGTATTTTACCAATTGTTTTGCTTTTTTGGGTCTTTTTAACTTTTTGTGATGTAATTGTAATTAACTTTGTTCCCCCTAGGGTTAAAGTTGGAAATAGGGATAGGAATGAAGTGGTTAGGGTTTGAAGTGGTTAGGGTTTAAGATTAGGGGTTGGAAATGGGGATAGGATAGGACTAGAGTTAGATAGGGATGTGAGTGGTTAAGATTAGGAGTTAGGTTTGGATAAGGAGATATAATAGAGTTATGAATTAAAAATTAAGAATTAAAAGGGAGTGGTTAAGATTAGGGTTAGGGTAGGATAAGGGGATAGAATGTTAGGATTAGGGGATAGTGTTGGTTAAAGTTGGAAATGGGGATAGGGATAGGAATGAAGTGGTTAGGGTTTGAAGTGGTTAGGGTTTGAAGTGGTTAGGGTTTAAGATTAGGGGTTGGAAATGGGGATAGGATAGGACTAGAGTTAGATAGGGATGTGAGTGGTTAAGATTAGGAGTTAGGTTTGGATAAGGAGATATAATAGAGTTAAGAATTAAAAATTAAGAATTAAAAGGGAGTGGTTAAGATTAGGGTTAGGGTAGGATAAGTGGATAGAATGTTAAGATAAGGGGCTAGTGTTGGATAAGGGGGTGAAATAGAAAGATAGGAAATGGTTGGGAATTGGGGACAGGAAGATGGAAGTGGTTAGGGTTAGGGTTGGAAATGGGGATAGGATAGGACTAGGGTTCGGGTTAGACAGGTAAGGGGGTGTGGGTTATGAATGGATAGAATTTAGTCAGATAAGAGAGAGGAGGGGTTTGTAGGATTAGGGTGGCCTTTAGGGTAGGGTATCCGAACCGTATTCCCTAATGGTGCGCTACATTCAATCCCCCTGGCACTTTAGACCCCAATCGGAATATCCATCGCCGTTCCATGGTCTTTCTCTCTCTCTCTGTCCACAGGATATTCCTTTGTAATCCCGCTACCCTCAACGCTCCCAATCCATGGATCAAGAAATGCTGAACCAGTGGTGTGTGTAAATCTTTCTTGTGGTTCACATTATATCTGTGTTGTGTGATGCGGGTCATCAATGTGTTGGAAGTTTCCCCGACATACTGCAGTCCACACTTCTTGCACAATATGAGATAGACACAGTTGGTTGATTTGGGACTAAATCCTTGTTCAATTTTAATGATTGTTTTATCCACTGCATTCCTGACGAATTTGAGTTTAATAAAATATTTGCTCAATGGTTGTGGTTTTTTAATTTTCAACGACGGTAACCTTGCCCGAATAAGTAAGTCCTTTAAATTTTTGTTCCGCCGATATGCCGATATGATTCTAAAATTTGGCCCTCCTGCAGCACATCCCAATTTTCCCTCAAAATCTGCTTTTATTTTTTTGTGTAATAAATTCCCAACTGTGAAGTAT
Source organism: Phyllopteryx taeniolatus (assembly GCF_024500385.1). Taxonomy (NCBI): domain Eukaryota; kingdom Metazoa; phylum Chordata; class Actinopteri; order Syngnathiformes; family Syngnathidae; genus Phyllopteryx; species Phyllopteryx taeniolatus. Next base: position 190,747 of record NW_026903283.1, read on the forward strand.
GAGGTGATCAAGGGGAGAATGTCCTCCTTTGTTTCTTCTCTTCTCTCCAAAAATGTCCTTAGGCAACGTCTGAGAAATGACCTCCCATATCCTCTTTTCCGTAAAACCTTAAACAAAATCGTCACCGCCTCGTGAAAGTTTTGCCTTTTTGTGCATATCCGAGCAAAGCGCAAAATCTGTGACTTCACGATTCCCCGAAACATATGCGTTGGGTGAAAGCTGGTTTTATGAACCAATGCATGCGTGTCAGTAATTTTGAAGTGCACTTTTATATCCAATTTATAATTTTGTTGAAATTTTGTCCCTTTGAAGACGGTGGTATCCAAAAAGTCAATCGATTGGCGGTTGACCTCCGTCTTGAGCTGTATCGAATTGTTGTGTGCATTCAAAGTATCCACAAATTGGTGAAATTCTTCCTCCGAATATGTCCAAATTCCAAATATGTCGTCCAGGTAACGGATGTAGCGGTCTGGTTTTTTATCACACTTTGTAAAAACCTCTTCTTCCCATATAGCCATAAAAATGTTTGCATACGCTGGGGCGAATTTCTTCCCCATAGCTGTCCCTTTAATTTGTAGATAATTTTCATTAAAGATAAAATCATTTCTCGTCAGATTTATTTCTAGCAGCTGTAGTAATTCCACATCCGGTCGTTTTGGATCCGGATATCTTTGTAAGATCTTCCTCACACTCTCCATTCCCGCCTGGATCGGAATGTTGGTGTACAGGCTCTCTACGTCCATTGTGAAGAAGAAGAAGTCCGTTTTTGTCCTAATCTTTTTGACCATGTCTACGAATTGGTACGTATCTCGCACATACGACGGGTGTCTTGTGGACAGCGGGGTGAGATAGAAATCCAGAAACTCTGCTGTGGCATACGTGTCACTGCCGCAATCTGAGACGATCGGTCTGCCTGGAGGGACTTCATAAGGTACAGTCCATGTGGTAGGATCCTTATGTATTTTTGGCAAAATATAAAACCGACGTTCCCTCGGTTCCGATTCCCCTATTAAATAGCGTGATTGTTTCCCATTGATGAATTTCTTCTTTTTTAATTCCCGAACAATTTGAGCCACTTTTGGCATTGTTTCCCAAAATATGGGTTTGTCCAATTTTTTATAATAGTTTTTATCGTCTAATTGTCTCTGTGCTTCCATGATATACTGGTCCCGTCCGAGCACGACCATTGCCGACCCCTTGTCGGCCGGCTTAATCACAATGTGTTTGGCATAAATTAAATCCCGCAGCGCCTTCACCTCTTCCGGTGCTAAATTGTATTTCTCTTTTTTCGGAATGAAATGTTTTTTAATTGTTACCAGATCCTCTTCAATCACCTGCTGGACTTGTGGCGGCATATCCGTCGTAGCCGGTGTCCAGATGGAAGGGGCGACAAAAGGCGGCCGTTCCCTCCTGTGTGAATTTCTGAAATAAAAAGCCAATTTTAATCTGCGATGGTAATTTTGTATGTCAAATTGGAATTGTGTTTTCTGATCCCGTTCGATATCTATAGATGGTATAAATGATAAGCCTCTGCTGAGTAACCGATGCTGTGGTTCCGTTAGAAGGAAATTTTTGGCTAGGACGACCACATCTTGTGCGACGAAGGACTTGGGTCTCTCGCCCCCCTCTTTGTGTAGCCTTAGAGGGCGATGGAGTTTAAAAAGCGGATCCAATGGTCCAGCATAGCCGCCGCGGTTTCCCGGGTCCAATGGACCTCATCGTCCTCCACCTCGAACAGACCCTCCGGCAAGAGTGGAATGTGACCCATATTCCTCTCAATATGGTCATTGAGGGTCTGTAGATTTTCTTTCTCATCCGCTGGGAGAGCGGCTGAGAAATTAATGAGCGGCACCCAAATTTCCGCATATGGAAACTTTTTCTTCGAGGCCCTAATTGCTCCTTGTACCGTTTTAATCGTTGTCTCTTTGGATTTATTGCATCGGCTATTGATGCCAAACGACAGAACAATTTTTTCCACAATCAATTCCGGTGATGCCTCTGTCTTTTCCATCAGCGTTTGCCCATGGCGGAAATGACCACCCGGATAGGCGTCAATCTGCAAGTTTGCATTAAAAAAATCGGGAATCTTGGTGAGATTCGAGTCCCCGATCATAAGCCATTTCTTTTTAACTGTGAGATTCCAGTCCATCAAGCGTCTCTGGGTATGGCGATGTGCGGTCACCGAGAAACGTTGGGGTTCCGGCTCTACGAACCGGTCCGAGGAGTCCTGGAAGATCTCACCGTCTTCCGCCTCCCTATGCACTTGGACCTGGTCCGGGCCCAGGGTCAAATTTGTCTCCCCCTCCTGGTCTGACATGGACCCATCAAAGAGGTGATCGAACCCCAACGGAATCGGTGTACGCACTACCCTACCTACAGGAGAGGAGGTGCGCGCCTGTGATTCCAGGACTACCCTGTTCTCTGGGTCCTCAATTTGAGGTAACCCCAGTTCCTCCTCTATATTGTCTTCAGTGAGGACCACTCCCCGGGTACGCCTGGACAACCGCGGTGTCTCCAGCTCTTCCTCCGTTGGAGGAGGCTGTACAGGCACTACCGTTGTCCTAAGCCCCCCACTGGGCCTGGTCCCCTGTCTTTTGACTTGTCTCTGCTCCCGCGGGTCCTCCGCGGTGGGCAAAACCTGGTCCCGGGTATCCATCGTCTGACTCGCTTGAGGCAGACGAGGGGCCCGGGCCGGCTGCACCACCGGCAGGAGTTGTCGCGGAGCAGGCGCCCTATCCGCGTCTCTGGAGTCCGCTCTTTCTACAATGATTGCTTCCGCATGATCAATAACCTCCTGTGTAATATGGCTGAATCTCCTCCTAGCCCAACGGACTGCCACCTCGTAGGCTACCTTCCAATCTGGGGTGAGGAGGGCTGTGAGATCATCCAATAGTTCCCCCAACACTTCTTCATAGTGTTCTGCCAGAATTTGACACGTCGTGTGGCCCCAGTTTTTTGCGTTGGCCACCACGTACTGTAATGTATTTGCCCTTGGTAAGGCTGGTCTTATCATGGATGACAAGACTTCAACCATCCTAGCTATCATCCTAGGCTCCGGTTTGTCCCCACTCCGATCAACATTATTTAAGTGGTGAACCACCTTGATGACAGCAAGAAATTTCTGTGCCAACTTCCTGAATTCAGGAGTGGCCGCTTGTCGCTTAACGTTGGTGTCCCCAACTGACGGCATGAACCCCTGTCTCGTCGGGGCTGGTCGGCCCTGGCGTACCACTGCCGCATATGAGCGGTAAGGGGGATAATTTTGACGGGGTGGGCGTGGGGGAGGCACTGGCTGGGTAGGTGAGGGGAACCGAACCCTCCCTCTCCCAGTATAGGGGAAATAATTCCCCTTCCGGGATCGGGGGGGAGATGCACGGTCCATCCCCCTACGCCATCTCCCGTCTCCATTTCCCCATTCCTGGCGGCGTGCCTGCTGGCCACGCCGGTCATAGTGGACCACTTTCCACTCTCCACCAGTCATCTTTGTTCAAATTTTCTTTTTTGTATTTTCAATTGAGTTTTATAGAGTCGCCTTTGTTATTTATGTAATAATTTATGTTTTGGACGTGCTATTTATTAACAGTTATGAATTTGTAATATATCTCTAATTATAACAACAAAAAACAAAAAAAGAGAAAATCCCCAAAAAAAACAACTTTTGTCGACCAAACGGTGTGCCTTGACAACGTTTCGGCTCTAAGGAGCCTTCCTCAGGTCCTGGCACACTGAATTTAATAAATGCACTGTAAAAATAAGTGATGTTGACTGTTCAAACTCCCAAACCAAACTGAGCTAGTGAAAACGCCCTCCCCTTTTATACCCGTTGTTTTTTGGTCCTATTTTAAAAAAGATCTTTTAAAAGAATATGTGCAAAGTAAAACCCACTTTAAATTAACCCCATAATTGCCAATCCTTCTGCATAATTGCCATCTTGAAATTGAACCTTTGTCCATGTATTGATATTTTAACCTTATAACTCGTTTAATAACATTTTAATAATTGTATAGTTTTTTTGGCTTTTTATGCTGTTTTATATTTTTTAATGTATTTTACCAATTGTTTTGCTTTTTTGGGTCTTTTTAACTTTTTGTGATGTAATTGTAATTAACTTTGTTCCCCCTAGGGTTAAAGTTGGAAATAGGGATAGGAATGAAGTGGTTAGGGTTTGAAGTGGTTAGGGTTTAAGATTAGGGGTTGGAAATGGGGATAGGATAGGACTAGAGTTAGATAGGGATGTGAGTGGTTAAGATTAGGAGTTAGGTTTGGATAAGGAGATATAATAGAGTTATGAATTAAAAATTAAGAATTAAAAGGGAGTGGTTAAGATTAGGGTTAGGGTAGGATAAGGGGATAGAATGTTAGGATTAGGGGATAGTGTTGGTTAAAGTTGGAAATGGGGATAGGGATAGGAATGAAGTGGTTAGGGTTTGAAGTGGTTAGGGTTTGAAGTGGTTAGGGTTTAAGATTAGGGGTTGGAAATGGGGATAGGATAGGACTAGAGTTAGATAGGGATGTGAGTGGTTAAGATTAGGAGTTAGGTTTGGATAAGGAGATATAATAGAGTTAAGAATTAAAAATTAAGAATTAAAAGGGAGTGGTTAAGATTAGGGTTAGGGTAGGATAAGTGGATAGAATGTTAAGATAAGGGGCTAGTGTTGGATAAGGGGGTGAAATAGAAAGATAGGAAATGGTTGGGAATTGGGGACAGGAAGATGGAAGTGGTTAGGGTTAGGGTTGGAAATGGGGATAGGATAGGACTAGGGTTCGGGTTAGACAGGTAAGGGGGTGTGGGTTATGAATGGATAGAATTTAGTCAGATAAGAGAGAGGAGGGGTTTGTAGGATTAGGGTGGCCTTTAGGGTAGGGTATCCGAACCGTATTCCCTAATGGTGCGCTACATTCAATCCCCCTGGCACTTTAGACCCCAATCGGAATATCCATCGCCGTTCCATGGTCTTTCTCTCTCTCTCTGTCCACAGGATATTCCTTTGTAATCCCGCTACCCTCAACGCTCCCAATCCATGGATCAAGAAATGCTGAACCAGTGGTGTGTGTAAATCTTTCTTGTGGTTCACATTATATCTGTGTTGTGTGATGCGGGTCATCAATGTGTTGGAAGTTTCCCCGACATACTGCAGTCCACACTTCTTGCACAATATGAGATAGACACAGTTGGTTGATTTGGGACTAAATCCTTGTTCAATTTTAATGATTGTTTTATCCACTGCATTCCTGACGAATTTGAGTTTAATAAAATATTTGCTCAATGGTTGTGGTTTTTTAATTTTCAACGACGGTAACCTTGCCCGAATAAGTAAGTCCTTTAAATTTTTGTTCCGCCGATATGCCGATATGATTCTAAAATTTGGCCCTCCTGCAGCACATCCCAATTTTCCCTCAAAATCTGCTTTTATTTTTTTGTGTAATAAATTCCCAACTGTGAAGTATGAGGTGATCAAGGGGAGAATGTCCTCCTTTGTTTCTTCTCTTCTCTCCAAAAATGTCCTTAGGCAACGTCTGAGAAATGACCTCCCATATCCTCTTTTCCGTAAAACCTTAAACAAAATCGTCACCGCCTCGTGAAAGTTTTGCCTTTTTGTGCATATCCGAGCAAAGCGCAAAATCTGTGACTTCACGATTCCCCGAAACATATGCGTTGGGTGAAAGCTGGTTTTATGAACCAATGCATGCGTGTCAGTAATTTTGAAGTGCACTTTTATATCCAATTTATAATTTTGTTGAAATTTTGTCCCTTTGAAGACGGTGGTATCCAAAAAGTCAATCGATTGGCGGTTGACCTCCGTCTTGAGCTGTATCGAATTGTTGTGTGCATTCAAAGTATCCACAAATTGGTGAAATTCTTCCTCCGAATATGTCCAAATTCCAAATATGTCGTCCAGGTAACGGATGTAGCGGTCTGGTTTTTTATCACACTTTGTAAAAACCTCTTCTTCCCATATAGCCATAAAAATGTTTGCATACGCTGGGGCGAATTTCTTCCCCATAGCTGTCCCTTTAATTTGTAGATAATTTTCATTAAAGATAAAATCATTTCTCGTCAGATTTATTTCTAGCAGCTGTAGTAATTCCACATCCGGTCGTTTTGGATCCGGATATCTTTGTAAGATCTTCCTCACACTCTCCATTCCCGCCTGGATCGGAATGTTGGTGTACAGGCTCTCTACGTCCATTGTGAAGAAGAAGAAGTCCGTTTTTGTCCTAATCTTTTTGACCATGTCTACGAATTGGTACGTATCTCGCACATACGACGGGTGTCTTGTGGACAGCGGGGTGAGATAGAAATCCAGAAACTCTGCTGTGGCATACGTGTCACTGCCGCAATCTGAGACGATCGGTCTGCCTGGAGGGACTTCATAAGGTACAGTCCATGTGGTAGGATCCTTATGTATTTTTGGCAAAATATAAAACCGACGTTCCCTCGGTTCCGATTCCCCTATTAAATAGCGTGATTGTTTCCCATTGATGAATTTCTTCTTTTTTAATTCCCGAACAATTTGAGCCACTTTTGGCATTGTTTCCCAAAATATGGGTTTGTCCAATTTTTTATAATAGTTTTTATCGTCTAATTGTCTCTGTGCTTCCATGATATACTGGTCCCGTCCGAGCACGACCATTGCCGACCCCTTGTCGGCCGGCTTAATCACAATGTGTTTGGCATAAATTAAATCCCGCAGCGCCTTCACCTCTTCCGGTGCTAAATTGTATTTCTCTTTTTTCGGAATGAAATGTTTTTTAATTGTTACCAGATCCTCTTCAATCACCTGCTGGACTTGTGGCGGCATATCCGTCGTAGCCGGTGTCCAGATGGAAGGGGCGACAAAAGGCGGCCGTTCCCTCCTGTGTGAATTTCTGAAATAAAAAGCCAATTTTAATCTGCGATGGTAATTTTGTATGTCAAATTGGAATTGTGTTTTCTGATCCCGTTCGATATCTATAGATGGTATAAATGATAAGCCTCTGCTGAGTAACCGATGCTGTGGTTCCGTTAGAAGGAAATTTTTGGCTAGGACGACCACATCTTGTGCGACGAAGGACTTGGGTCTCTCGCCCCCCTCTTTGTGTAGCCTTAGAGGGCGATGGAGTTTAAAAAGCGGATCCAATGGTCCAGCATAGCCGCCGCGGTTTCCCGGGTCCAATGGACCTCATCGTCCTCCACCTCGAACAGACCCTCCGGCAAGAGTGGAATGTGACCCATATTCCTCTCAATATGGTCATTGAGGGTCTGTAGATTTTCTTTCTCATCCGCTGGGAGAGCGGCTGAGAAATTAATGAGCGGCACCCAAATTTCCGCATATGGAAACTTTTTCTTCGAGGCCCTAATTGCTCCTTGTACCGTTTTAATCGTTGTCTCTTTGGATTTATTGCATCGGCTATTGATGCCAAACGACAGAACAATTTTTTCCACAATCAATTCCGGTGATGCCTCTGTCTTTTCCATCAGCGTTTGCCCATGGCGGAAATGACCACCCGGATAGGCGTCAATCTGCAAGTTTGCATTAAAAAAATCGGGAATCTTGGTGAGATTCGAGTCCCCGATCATAAGCCATTTCTTTTTAACTGTGAGATTCCAGTCCATCAAGCGTCTCTGGGTATGGCGATGTGCGGTCACCGAGAAACGTTGGGGTTCCGGCTCTACGAACCGGTCCGAGGAGTCCTGGAAGATCTCACCGTCTTCCGCCTCCCTATGCACTTGGACCTGGTCCGGGCCCAGGGTCAAATTTGTCTCCCCCTCCTGGTCTGACATGGACCCATCAAAGAGGTGATCGAACCCCAACGGAATCGGTGTACGCACTACCCTACCTACAGGAGAGGAGGTGCGCGCCTGTGATTCCAGGACTACCCTGTTCTCTGGGTCCTCAATTTGAGGTAACCCCAGTTCCTCCTCTATATTGTCTTCAGTGAGGACCACTCCCCGGGTACGCCTGGACAACCGCGGTGTCTCCAGCTCTTCCTCCGTTGGAGGAGGCTGTACAGGCACTACCGTTGTCCTAAGCCCCCCACTGGGCCTGGTCCCCTGTCTTTTGACTTGTCTCTGCTCCCGCGGGTCCTCCGCGGTGGGCAAAACCTGGTCCCGGGTATCCATCGTCTGACTCGCTTGAGGCAGACGAGGGGCCCGGGCCGGCTGCACCACCGGCAGGAGTTGTCGCGGAGCAGGCGCCCTATCCGCGTCTCTGGAGTCCGCTCTTTCTACAATGATTGCTTCCGCATGATCAATAACCTCCTGTGTAATATGGCTGAATCTCCTCCTAGCCCAACGGACTGCCACCTCGTAGGCTACCTTCCAATCTGGGGTGAGGAGGGCTGTGAGATCATCCAATAGTTCCCCCAACACTTCTTCATAGTGTTCTGCCAGAATTTGACACGTCGTGTGGCCCCAGTTTTTTGCGTTGGCCACCACGTACTGTAATGTATTTGCCCTTGGTAAGGCTGGTCTTATCATGGATGACAAGACTTCAACCATCCTAGCTATCATCCTAGGCTCCGGTTTGTCCCCACTCCGATCAACATTATTTAAGTGGTGAACCACCTTGATGACAGCAAGAAATTTCTGTGCCAACTTCCTGAATTCAGGAGTGGCCGCTTGTCGCTTAACGTTGGTGTCCCCAACTGACGGCATGAACCCCTGTCTCGTCGGGGCTGGTCGGCCCTGGCGTACCACTGCCGCATATGAGCGGTAAGGGGGATAATTTTGACGGGGTGGGCGTGGGGGAGGCACTGGCTGGGTAGGTGAGGGGAACCGAACCCTCCCTCTCCCAGTATAGGGGAAATAATTCCCCTTCCGGGATCGGGGGGGAGATGCACGGTCCATCCCCCTACGCCATCTCCCGTCTCCATTTCCCCATTCCTGGCGGCGTGCCTGCTGGCCACGCCGGTCATAGTGGACCACTTTCCACTCTCCACCAGTCATCTTTGTTCAAATTTTCTTTTTTGTATTTTCAATTGAGTTTTATAGAGTCGCCTTTGTTATTTATGTAATAATTTATGTTTTGGACGTGCTATTTATTAACAGTTATGAATTTGTAATATATCTCTAATTATAACAACAAAAAACAAAAAAAGAGAAAATCCCCAAAAAAAACAACTTTTGTCGACCAAACGGTGTGCCTTGACAACGTTTCGGCTCTAAGGAGCCTTCCTCAGGTCCTGGCACACTGAATTTAATAAATGCACTGTAAAAATAAGTGATGTTGACTGTTCAAACTCCCAAACCAAACTGAGCTAGTGAAAACGCCCTCCCCTTTTATACCCGTTGTTTTTTGGTCCTATTTTAAAAAAGATCTTTTAAAAGAATATGTGCAAAGTAAAACCCACTTTAAATTAACCCCATAATTGCCAATCCTTCTGCATAATTGCCATCTTGAAATTGAACCTTTGTCCATGTATTGATATTTTAACCTTATAACTCGTTTAATAACATTTTAATAATTGTATAGTTTTTTTGGCTTTTTATGCTGTTTTATATTTTTTAATGTATTTTACCAATTGTTTTGCTTTTTTGGGTCTTTTTAACTTTTTGTGATGTAATTGTAATTAACTTTGTTCCCCCTAGGGTTAAAGTTGGAAATAGGGATAGGAATGAAGTGGTTAGGGTTTGAAGTGGTTAGGGTTTAAGATTAGGGGTTGGAAATGGGGATAGGATAGGACTAGAGTTAGATAGGGATGTGAGTGGTTAAGATTAGGAGTTAGGTTTGGATAAGGAGATATAATAGAGTTATGAATTAAAAATTAAGAATTAAAAGGGAGTGGTTAAGATTAGGGTTAGGGTAGGATAAGGGGATAGAATGTTAGGATTAGGGGATAGTGTTGGTTAAAGTTGGAAATGGGGATAGGGATAGGAATGAAGTGGTTAGGGTTTGAAGTGGTTAGGGTTTGAAGTGGTTAGGGTTTAAGATTAGGGGTTGGAAATGGGGATAGGATAGGACTAGAGTTAGATAGGGATGTGAGTGGTTAAGATTAGGAGTTAGGTTTGGATAAGGAGATATAATAGAGTTAAGAATTAAAAATTAAGAATTAAAAGGGAGTGGTTAAGATTAGGGTTAGGGTAGGATAAGTGGATAGAATGTTAAGATAAGGGGCTAGTGTTGGATAAGGGGGTGAAATAGAAAGATAGGAAATGGTTGGGAATTGGGGACAGGAAGATGGAAGTGGTTAGGGTTAGGGTTGGAAATGGGGATAGGATAGGACTAGGGTTCGGGTTAGACAGGTAAGGGGGTGTGGGTTATGAATGGATAGAATTTAGTCAGATAAGAGAGAGGAGGGGTTTGTAGGATTAGGGTGGCCTTTAGGGTAGGGTATCCGAACCGTATTCCCTAATGGTGCGCTACATTCAATCCCCCTGGCACTTTAGACCCCAATCGGAATATCCATCGCCGTTCCATGGTCTTTCTCTCTCTCTCTGTCCACAGGATATTCCTTTGTAATCCCGCTACCCTCAACGCTCCCAATCCATGGATCAAGAAATGCTGAACCAGTGGTGTGTGTAAATCTTTCTTGTGGTTCACATTATATCTGTGTTGTGTGATGCGGGTCATCAATGTGTTGGAAGTTTCCCCGACATACTGCAGTCCACACTTCTTGCACAATATGAGATAGACACAGTTGGTTGATTTGGGACTAAATCCTTGTTCAATTTTAATGATTGTTTTATCCACTGCATTCCTGACGAATTTGAGTTTAATAAAATATTTGCTCAATGGTTGTGGTTTTTTAATTTTCAACGACGGTAACCTTGCCCGAATAAGTAAGTCCTTTAAATTTTTGTTCCGCCGATATGCCGATATGATTCTAAAATTTGGCCCTCCTGCAGCACATCCCAATTTTCCCTCAAAATCTGCTTTTATTTTTTTGTGTAATAAATTCCCAACTGTGAAGTATGAGGTGATCAAGGGGAGAATGTCCTCCTTTGTTTCTTCTCTTCTCTCCAAAAATGTCCTTAGGCAACGTCTGAGAAATGACCTCCCATATCCTCTTTTCCGTAAAACCTTAAACAAAATCGTCACCGCCTCGTGAAAGTTTTGCCTTTTTGTGCATATCCGAGCAAAGCGCAAAATCTGTGACTTCACGATTCCCCGAAACATATGCGTTGGGTGAAAGCTGGTTTTATGAACCAATGCATGCGTGTCAGTAATTTTGAAGTGCACTTTTATATCCAATTTATAATTTTGTTGAAATTTTGTCCCTTTGAAGACGGTGGTATCCAAAAAGTCAATCGATTGGCGGTTGACCTCCGTCTTGAGCTGTATCGAATTGTTGTGTGCATTCAAAGTATCCACAAATTGGTGAAATTCTTCCTCCGAATATGTCCAAATTCCAAATATGTCGTCCAGGTAACGGATGTAGCGGTCTGGTTTTTTATCACACTTTGTAAAAACCTCTTCTTCCCATATAGCCATAAAAATGTTTGCATACGCTGGGGCGAATTTCTTCCCCATAGCTGTCCCTTTAATTTGTAGATAATTTTCATTAAAGATAAAATCATTTCTCGTCAGATTTATTTCTAGCAGCTGTAGTAATTCCACATCCGGTCGTTTTGGATCCGGATATCTTTGTAAGATCTTCCTCACACTCTCCATTCCCGCCTGGATCGGAATGTTGGTGTACAGGCTCTCTACGTCCATTGTGAAGAAGAAGAAGTCCGTTTTTGTCCTAATCTTTTTGACCATGTCTACGAATTGGTACGTATCTCGCACATACGACGGGTGTCTTGTGGACAGCGGGGTGAGATAGAAATCCAGAAACTCTGCTGTGGCATACGTGTCACTGCCGCAATCTGAGACGATCGGTCTGCCTGGAGGGACTTCATAAGGTACAGTCCATGTGGTAGGATCCTTATGTATTTTTGGCAAAATATAAAACCGACGTTCCCTCGGTTCCGATTCCCCTATTAAATAGCGTGATTGTTTCCCATTGATGAATTTCTTCTTTTTTAATTCCCGAACAATTTGAGCCACTTTTGGCATTGTTTCCCAAAATATGGGTTTGTCCAATTTTTTATAATAGTTTTTATCGTCTAATTGTCTCTGTGCTTCCATGATATACTGGTCCCGTCCGAGCACGACCATTGCCGACCCCTTGTCGGCCGGCTTAATCACAATGTGTTTGGCATAAATTAAATCCCGCAGCGCCTTCACCTCTTCCGGTGCTAAATTGTATTTCTCTTTTTTCGGAATGAAATGTTTTTTAATTGTTACCAGATCCTCTTCAATCACCTGCTGGACTTGTGGCGGCATATCCGTCGTAGCCGGTGTCCAGATGGAAGGGGCGACAAAAGGCGGCCGTTCCCTCCTGTGTGAATTTCTGAAATAAAAAGCCAATTTTAATCTGCGATGGTAATTTTGTATGTCAAATTGGAATTGTGTTTTCTGATCCCGTTCGATATCTATAGATGGTATAAATGATAAGCCTCTGCTGAGTAACCGATGCTGTGGTTCCGTTAGAAGGAAATTTTTGGCTAGGACGACCACATCTTGTGCGACGAAGGACTTGGGTCTCTCGCCCCCCTCTTTGTGTAGCCTTAGAGGGCGATGGAGTTTAAAAAGCGGATCCAATGGTCCAGCATAGCCGCCGCGGTTTCCCGGGTCCAATGGACCTCATCGTCCTCCACCTCGAACAGACCCTCCGGCAAGAGTGGAATGTGACCCATATTCCTCTCAATATGGTCATTGAGGGTCTGTAGATTTTCTTTCTCATCCGCTGGGAGAGCGGCTGAGAAATTAATGAGCGGCACCCAAATTTCCGCATATGGAAACTTTTTCTTCGAGGCCCTAATTGCTCCTTGTACCGTTTTAATCGTTGTCTCTTTGGATTTATTGCATCGGCTATTGATGCCAAACGACAGAACAATTTTTTCCACAATCAATTCCGGTGATGCCTCTGTCTTTTCCATCAGCGTTTGCCCATGGCGGAAATGACCACCCGGATAGGCGTCAATCTGCAAGTTTGCATTAAAAAAATCGGGAATCTTGGTGAGATTCGAGTCCCCGATCATAAGCCATTTCTTTTTAACTGTGAGATTCCAGTCCATCAAGCGTCTCTGGGTATGGCGATGTGCGGTCACCGAGAAACGTTGGGGTTCCGGCTCTACGAACCGGTCCGAGGAGTCCTGGAAGATCTCACCGTCTTCCGCCTCCCTATGCACTTGGACCTGGTCCGGGCCCAGGGTCAAATTTGTCTCCCCCTCCTGGTCTGACATGGACCCATCAAAGAGGTGATCGAACCCCAACGGAATCGGTGTACGCACTACCCTACCTACAGGAGAGGAGGTGCGCGCCTGTGATTCCAGGACTACCCTGTTCTCTGGGTCCTCAATTTGAGGTAACCCCAGTTCCTCCTCTATATTGTCTTCAGTGAGGACCACTCCCCGGGTACGCCTGGACAACCGCGGTGTCTCCAGCTCTTCCTCCGTTGGAGGAGGCTGTACAGGCACTACCGTTGTCCTAAGCCCCCCACTGGGCCTGGTCCCCTGTCTTTTGACTTGTCTCTGCTCCCGCGGGTCCTCCGCGGTGGGCAAAACCTGGTCCCGGGTATCCATCGTCTGACTCGCTTGAGGCAGACGAGGGGCCCGGGCCGGCTGCACCACCGGCAGGAGTTGTCGCGGAGCAGGCGCCCTATCCGCGTCTCTGGAGTCCGCTCTTTCTACAATGATTGCTTCCGCATGATCAATAACCTCCTGTGTAATATGGCTGAATCTCCTCCTAGCCCAACGGACTGCCACCTCGTAGGCTACCTTCCAATCTGGGGTGAGGAGGGCTGTGAGATCATCCAATAGTTCCCCCAACACTTCTTCATAGTGTTCTGCCAGAATTTGACACGTCGTGTGGCCCCAGTTTTTTGCGTTGGCCACCACGTACTGTAATGTATTTGCCCTTGGTAAGGCTGGTCTTATCATGGATGACAAGACTTCAACCATCCTAGCTATCATCCTAGGCTCCGGTTTGTCCCCACTCCGATCAACATTATTTAAGTGGTGAACCACCTTGATGACAGCAAGAAATTTCTGTGCCAACTTCCTGAATTCAGGAGTGGCCGCTTGTCGCTTAACGTTGGTGTCCCCAACTGACGGCATGAACCCCTGTCTCGTCGGGGCTGGTCGGCCCTGGCGTACCACTGCCGCATATGAGCGGTAAGGGGGATAATTTTGACGGGGTGGGCGTGGGGGAGGCACTGGCTGGGTAGGTGAGGGGAACCGAACCCTCCCTCTCCCAGTATAGGGGAAATAATTCCCCTTCCGGGATCGGGGGGGAGATGCACGGTCCATCCCCCTACGCCATCTCCCGTCTCCATTTCCCCATTCCTGGCGGCGTGCCTGCTGGCCACGCCGGTCATAGTGGACCACTTTCCACTCTCCACCAGTCATCTTTGTTCAAATTTTCTTTTTTGTATTTTCAATTGAGTTTTATAGAGTCGCCTTTGTTATTTATGTAATAATTTATGTTTTGGACGTGCTATTTATTAACAGTTATGAATTTGTAATATATCTCTAATTATAACAACAAAAAACAAAAAAAGAGAAAATCCCCAAAAAAAACAACTTTTGTCGACCAAACGGTGTGCCTTGACAACGTTTCGGCTCTAAGGAGCCTTCCTCAGGTCCTGGCACACTGAATTTAATAAATGCACTGTAAAAATAAGTGATGTTGACTGTTCAAACTCCCAAACCAAACTGAGCTAGTGAAAACGCCCTCCCCTTTTATACCCGTTGTTTTTTGGTCCTATTTTAAAAAAGATCTTTTAAAAGAATATGTGCAAAGTAAAACCCACTTTAAATTAACCCCATAATTGCCAATCCTTCTGCATAATTGCCATCTTGAAATTGAACCTTTGTCCATGTATTGATATTTTAACCTTATAACTCGTTTAATAACATTTTAATAATTGTATAGTTTTTTTGGCTTTTTATGCTGTTTTATATTTTTTAATGTATTTTACCAATTGTTTTGCTTTTTTGGGTCTTTTTAACTTTTTGTGATGTAATTGTAATTAACTTTGTTCCCCCTAGGGTTAAAGTTGGAAATAGGGATAGGAATGAAGTGGTTAGGGTTTGAAGTGGTTAGGGTTTAAGATTAGGGGTTGGAAATGGGGATAGGATAGGACTAGAGTTAGATAGGGATGTGAGTGGTTAAGATTAGGAGTTAGGTTTGGATAAGGAGATATAATAGAGTTATGAATTAAAAATTAAGAATTAAAAGGGAGTGGTTAAGATTAGGGTTAGGGTAGGATAAGGGGATAGAATGTTAGGATTAGGGGATAGTGTTGGTTAAAGTTGGAAATGGGGATAGGGATAGGAATGAAGTGGTTAGGGTTTGAAGTGGTTAGGGTTTGAAGTGGTTAGGGTTTAAGATTAGGGGTTGGAAATGGGGATAGGATAGGACTAGAGTTAGATAGGGATGTGAGTGGTTAAGATTAGGAGTTAGGTTTGGATAAGGAGATATAATAGAGTTAAGAATTAAAAATTAAGAATTAAAAGGGAGTGGTTAAGATTAGGGTTAGGGTAGGATAAGTGGATAGAATGTTAAGATAAGGGGCTAGTGTTGGATAAGGGGGTGAAATAGAAAGATAGGAAATGGTTGGGAATTGGGGACAGGAAGATGGAAGTGGTTAGGGTTAGGGTTGGAAATGGGGATAGGATAGGACTAGGGTTCGGGTTAGACAGGTAAGGGGGTGTGGGTTATGAATGGATAGAATTTAGTCAGATAAGAGAGAGGAGGGGTTTGTAGGATTAGGGTGGCCTTTAGGGTAGGGTATCCGAACCGTATTCCCTAATGGTGCGCTACATTCAATCCCCCTGGCACTTTAGACCCCAATCGGAATATCCATCGCCGTTCCATGGTCTTTCTCTCTCTCTCTGTCCACAGGATATTCCTTTGTAATCCCGCTACCCTCAACGCTCCCAATCCATGGATCAAGAAATGCTGAACCAGTGGTGTGTGTAAATCTTTCTTGTGGTTCACATTATATCTGTGTTGTGTGATGCGGGTCATCAATGTGTTGGAAGTTTCCCCGACATACTGCAGTCCACACTTCTTGCACAATATGAGATAGACACAGTTGGTTGATTTGGGACTAAATCCTTGTTCAATTTTAATGATTGTTTTATCCACTGCATTCCTGACGAATTTGAGTTTAATAAAATATTTGCTCAATGGTTGTGGTTTTTTAATTTTCAACGACGGTAACCTTGCCCGAATAAGTAAGTCCTTTAAATTTTTGTTCCGCCGATATGCCGATATGATTCTAAAATTTGGCCCTCCTGCAGCACATCCCAATTTTCCCTCAAAATCTGCTTTTATTTTTTTGTGTAATAAATTCCCAACTGTGAAGTATGAGGTGATCAAGGGGAGAATGTCCTCCTTTGTTTCTTCTCTTCTCTCCAAAAATGTCCTTAGGCAACGTCTGAGAAATGACCTCCCATATCCTCTTTTCCGTAAAACCTTAAACAAAATCGTCACCGCCTCGTGAAAGTTTTGCCTTTTTGTGCATATCCGAGCAAAGCGCAAAATCTGTGACTTCACGATTCCCCGAAACATATGCGTTGGGTGAAAGCTGGTTTTATGAACCAATGCATGCGTGTCAGTAATTTTGAAGTGCACTTTTATATCCAATTTATAATTTTGTTGAAATTTTGTCCCTTTGAAGACGGTGGTATCCAAAAAGTCAATCGATTGGCGGTTGACCTCCGTCTTGAGCTGTATCGAATTGTTGTGTGCATTCAAAGTATCCACAAATTGGTGAAATTCTTCCTCCGAATATGTCCAAATTCCAAATATGTCGTCCAGGTAACGGATGTAGCGGTCTGGTTTTTTATCACACTTTGTAAAAACCTCTTCTTCCCATATAGCCATAAAAATGTTTGCATACGCTGGGGCGAATTTCTTCCCCATAGCTGTCCCTTTAATTTGTAGATAAATTTTCATTAAAGATAAAATCATTTCTCGTCAGATTTATTTCTAGCAGCTGTAGTAATTCCACATCCGGTCGTTTTGGATCCGGATATCTTTGTAAGATCTTCCTCACACTCTCCATTCCCGCCTGGATCGGAATGTTGGTGTACAGGCTCTCTACGTCCATTGTGAAGAAGAAGAAGTCCGTTTTTGTCCTAATCTTTTTGACCATGTCTACGAATTGGTACGTATCTCGCACATACGACGGGTGTCTTGTGGACAGCGGGGTGAGATAGAAATCCAGAAACTCTGCTGTGGCATACGTGTCACTGCCGCAATCTGAGACGATCGGTCTGCCTGGAGGGACTTCATAAGGTACAGTCCATGTGGTAGGATCCTTATGTATTTTTGGCAAAATATAAAACCGACGTTCCCTCGGTTCCGATTCCCCTATTAAATAGCGTGATTGTTTCCCATTGATGAATTTCTTCTTTTTTAATTCCCGAACAATTTGAGCCACTTTTGGCATTGTTTCCCAAAATATGGGTTTGTCCAATTTTTTATAATAGTTTTTATCGTCTAATTGTCTCTGTGCTTCCATGATATACTGGTCCCGTCCGAGCACGACCATTGCCGACCCCTTGTCGGCCGGCTTAATCACAATGTGTTTGGCATAAATTAAATCCCGCAGCGCCTTCACCTCTTCCGGTGCTAAATTGTATTTCTCTTTTTTCGGAATGAAATGTTTTTTAATTGTTACCAGATCCTCTTCAATCACCTGCTGGACTTGTGGCGGCATATCCGTCGTAGCCGGTGTCCAGATGGAAGGGGCGACAAAAGGCGGCCGTTCCCTCCTGTGTGAATTTCTGAAATAAAAAGCCAATTTTAATCTGCGATGGTAATTTTGTATGTCAAATTGGAATTGTGTTTTCTGATCCCGTTCGATATCTATAGATGGTATAAATGATAAGCCTCTGCTGAGTAACCGATGCTGTGGTTCCGTTAGAAGGAAATTTTTGGCTAGGACGACCACATCTTGTGCGACGAAGGACTTGGGTCTCTCGCCCCCCTCTTTGTGTAGCCTTAGAGGGCGATGGAGTTTAAAAAGCGGATCCAATGGTCCAGCATAGCCGCCGCGGTTTCCCGGGTCCAATGGACCTCATCGTCCTCCACCTCGAACAGACCCTCCGGCAAGAGTGGAATGTGACCCATATTCCTCTCAATATGGTCATTGAGGGTCTGTAGATTTTCTTTCTCATCCGCTGGGAGAGCGGCTGAGAAATTAATGAGCGGCACCCAAATTTCCGCATATGGAAACTTTTTCTTCGAGGCCCTAATTGCTCCTTGTACCGTTTTAATCGTTGTCTCTTTGGATTTATTGCATCGGCTATTGATGCCAAACGACAGAACAATTTTTTCCACAATCAATTCCGGTGATGCCTCTGTCTTTTCCATCAGCGTTTGCCCATGGCGGAAATGACCACCCGGATAGGCGTCAATCTGCAAGTTTGCATTAAAAAAATCGGGAATCTTGGTGAGATTCGAGTCCCCGATCATAAGCCATTTCTTTTTAACTGTGAGATTCCAGTCCATCAAGCGTCTCTGGGTATGGCGATGTGCGGTCACCGAGAAACGTTGGGGTTCCGGCTCTACGAACCGGTCCGAGGAGTCCTGGAAGATCTCACCGTCTTCCGCCTCCCTATGCACTTGGACCTGGTCCGGGCCCAGGGTCAAATTTGTCTCCCCCTCCTGGTCTGACATGGACCCATCAAAGAGGTGATCGAACCCCAACGGAATCGGTGTACGCACTACCCTACCTACAGGAGAGGAGGTGCGCGCCTGTGATTCCAGGACTACCCTGTTCTCTGGGTCCTCAATTTGAGGTAACCCCAGTTCCTCCTCTATATTGTCTTCAGTGAGGACCACTCCCCGGGTACGCCTGGACAACCGCGGTGTCTCCAGCTCTTCCTCCGTTGGAGGAGGCTGTACAGGCACTACCGTTGTCCTAAGCCCCCCACTGGGCCTGGTCCCCTGTCTTTTGACTTGTCTCTGCTCCCGCGGGTCCTCCGCGGTGGGCAAAACCTGGTCCCGGGTATCCATCGTCTGACTCGCTTGAGGCAGACGAGGGGCCCGGGCCGGCTGCACCACCGGCAGGAGTTGTCGCGGAGCAGGCGCCCTATCCGCGTCTCTGGAGTCCGCTCTTTCTACAATGATTGCTTCCGCATGATCAATAACCTCCTGTGTAATATGGCTGAATCTCCTCCTAGCCCAACGGACTGCCACCTCGTAGGCTACCTTCCAATCTGGGGTGAGGAGGGCTGTGAGATCATCCAATAGTTCCCCCAACACTTCTTCATAGTGTTCTGCCAGAATTTGACACGTCGTGTGGCCCCAGTTTTTTGCGTTGGCCACCACGTACTGTAATGTATTTGCCCTTGGTAAGGCTGGTCTTATCATGGATGACAAGACTTCAACCATCCTAGCTATCATCCTAGGCTCCGGTTTGTCCCCACTCCGATCAACATTATTTAAGTGGTGAACCACCTTGATGACAGCAAGAAATTTCTGTGCCAACTTCCTGAATTCAGGAGTGGCCGCTTGTCGCTTAACGTTGGTGTCCCCAACTGACGGCATGAACCCCTGTCTCGTCGGGGCTGGTCGGCCCTGGCGTACCACTGCCGCATATGAGCGGTAAGGGGGATAATTTTGACGGGGTGGGCGTGGGGGAGGCACTGGCTGGGTAGGTGAGGGGAACCGAACCCTCCCTCTCCCAGTATAGGGGAAATAATTCCCCTTCCGGGATCGGGGGGGAGATGCACGGTCCATCCCCCTACGCCATCTCCCGTCTCCATTTCCCCATTCCTGGCGGCGTGCCTGCTGGCCACGCCGGTCATAGTGGACCACTTTCCACTCTCCACCAGTCATCTTTGTTCAAATTTTCTTTTTTGTATTTTCAATTGAGTTTTATAGAGTCGCCTTTGTTATTTATGTAATAATTTATGTTTTGGACGTGCTATTTATTAACAGTTATGAATTTGTAATATATCTCTAATTATAACAACAAAAAACAAAAAAAGAGAAAATCCCCAAAAAAAACAACTTTTGTCGACCAAACGGTGTGCCTTGACAACGTTTCGGCTCTAAGGAGCCTTCCTCAGGTCCTGGCACACTGAATTTAATAAATGCACTGTAAAAATAAGTGATGTTGACTGTTCAAACTCCCAAACCAAACTGAGCTAGTGAAAACGCCCTCCCCTTTTATACCCGTTGTTTTTTGGTCCTATTTTAAAAAAGATCTTTTAAAAGAATATGTGCAAAGTAAAACCCACTTTAAATTAACCCCATAATTGCCAATCCTTCTGCATAATTGCCATCTTGAAATTGAACCTTTGTCCATGTATTGATATTTTAACCTTATAACTCGTTTAATAACATTTTAATAATTGTATAGTTTTTTTGGCTTTTTATGCTGTTTTATATTTTTTAATGTATTTTACCAATTGTTTTGCTTTTTTGGGTCTTTTTAACTTTTTGTGATGTAATTGTAATTAACTTTGTTCCCCCTAGGGTTAAAGTTGGAAATAGGGATAGGAATGAAGTGGTTAGGGTTTGAAGTGGTTAGGGTTTAAGATTAGGGGTTGGAAATGGGGATAGGATAGGACTAGAGTTAGATAGGGATGTGAGTGGTTAAGATTAGGAGTTAGGTTTGGATAAGGAGATATAATAGAGTTATGAATTAAAAATTAAGAATTAAAAGGGAGTGGTTAAGATTAGGGTTAGGGTAGGATAAGGGGATAGAATGTTAGGATT
Source organism: Phyllopteryx taeniolatus (assembly GCF_024500385.1). Taxonomy (NCBI): domain Eukaryota; kingdom Metazoa; phylum Chordata; class Actinopteri; order Syngnathiformes; family Syngnathidae; genus Phyllopteryx; species Phyllopteryx taeniolatus. The sequence continues at coordinate 211,458 of NW_026903283.1, forward strand.
AGGGGATAGTGTTGGTTAAAGTTGGAAATGGGGATAGGGATAGGAATGAAGTGGTTAGGGTTTGAAGTGGTTAGGGTTTGAAGTGGTTAGGGTTTAAGATTAGGGGTTGGAAATGGGGATAGGATAGGACTAGAGTTAGATAGGGATGTGAGTGGTTAAGATTAGGAGTTAGGTTTGGATAAGGAGATATAATAGAGTTAAGAATTAAAAATTAAGAATTAAAAGGGAGTGGTTAAGATTAGGGTTAGGGTAGGATAAGTGGATAGAATGTTAAGATAAGGGGCTAGTGTTGGATAAGGGGGTGAAATAGAAAGATAGGAAATGGTTGGGAATTGGGGACAGGAAGATGGAAGTGGTTAGGGTTAGGGTTGGAAATGGGGATAGGATAGGACTAGGGTTCGGGTTAGACAGGTAAGGGGGTGTGGGTTATGAATGGATAGAATTTAGTCAGATAAGAGAGAGGAGGGGTTTGTAGGATTAGGGTGGCCTTTAGGGTAGGGTATCCGAACCGTATTCCCTAATGGTGCGCTACATTCAATCCCCCTGGCACTTTAGACCCCAATCGGAATATCCATCGCCGTTCCATGGTCTTTCTCTCTCTCTCTGTCCACAGGATATTCCTTTGTAATCCCGCTACCCTCAACGCTCCCAATCCATGGATCAAGAAATGCTGAACCAGTGGTGTGTGTAAATCTTTCTTGTGGTTCACATTATATCTGTGTTGTGTGATGCGGGTCATCAATGTGTTGGAAGTTTCCCCGACATACTGCAGTCCACACTTCTTGCACAATATGAGATAGACACAGTTGGTTGATTTGGGACTAAATCCTTGTTCAATTTTAATGATTGTTTTATCCACTGCATTCCTGACGAATTTGAGTTTAATAAAATATTTGCTCAATGGTTGTGGTTTTTTAATTTTCAACGACGGTAACCTTGCCCGAATAAGTAAGTCCTTTAAATTTTTGTTCCGCCGATATGCCGATATGATTCTAAAATTTGGCCCTCCTGCAGCACATCCCAATTTTCCCTCAAAATCTGCTTTTATTTTTTTGTGTAATAAATTCCCAACTGTGAAGTATGAGGTGATCAAGGGGAGAATGTCCTCCTTTGTTTCTTCTCTTCTCTCCAAAAATGTCCTTAGGCAACGTCTGAGAAATGACCTCCCATATCCTCTTTTCCGTAAAACCTTAAACAAAATCGTCACCGCCTCGTGAAAGTTTTGCCTTTTTGTGCATATCCGAGCAAAGCGCAAAATCTGTGACTTCACGATTCCCCGAAACATATGCGTTGGGTGAAAGCTGGTTTTATGAACCAATGCATGCGTGTCAGTAATTTTGAAGTGCACTTTTATATCCAATTTATAATTTTGTTGAAATTTTGTCCCTTTGAAGACGGTGGTATCCAAAAAGTCAATCGATTGGCGGTTGACCTCCGTCTTGAGCTGTATCGAATTGTTGTGTGCATTCAAAGTATCCACAAATTGGTGAAATTCTTCCTCCGAATATGTCCAAATTCCAAATATGTCGTCCAGGTAACGGATGTAGCGGTCTGGTTTTTTATCACACTTTGTAAAAACCTCTTCTTCCCATATAGCCATAAAAATGTTTGCATACGCTGGGGCGAATTTCTTCCCCATAGCTGTCCCTTTAATTTGTAGATAAATTTTCATTAAAGATAAAATCATTTCTCGTCAGATTTATTTCTAGCAGCTGTAGTAATTCCACATCCGGTCGTTTTGGATCCGGATATCTTTGTAAGATCTTCCTCACACTCTCCATTCCCGCCTGGATCGGAATGTTGGTGTACAGGCTCTCTACGTCCATTGTGAAGAAGAAGAAGTCCGTTTTTGTCCTAATCTTTTTGACCATGTCTACGAATTGGTACGTATCTCGCACATACGACGGGTGTCTTGTGGACAGCGGGGTGAGATAGAAATCCAGAAACTCTGCTGTGGCATACGTGTCACTGCCGCAATCTGAGACGATCGGTCTGCCTGGAGGGACTTCATAAGGTACAGTCCATGTGGTAGGATCCTTATGTATTTTTGGCAAAATATAAAACCGACGTTCCCTCGGTTCCGATTCCCCTATTAAATAGCGTGATTGTTTCCCATTGATGAATTTCTTCTTTTTTAATTCCCGAACAATTTGAGCCACTTTTGGCATTGTTTCCCAAAATATGGGTTTGTCCAATTTTTTATAATAGTTTTTATCGTCTAATTGTCTCTGTGCTTCCATGATATACTGGTCCCGTCCGAGCACGACCATTGCCGACCCCTTGTCGGCCGGCTTAATCACAATGTGTTTGGCATAAATTAAATCCCGCAGCGCCTTCACCTCTTCCGGTGCTAAATTGTATTTCTCTTTTTTCGGAATGAAATGTTTTTTAATTGTTACCAGATCCTCTTCAATCACCTGCTGGACTTGTGGCGGCATATCCGTCGTAGCCGGTGTCCAGATGGAAGGGGCGACAAAAGGCGGCCGTTCCCTCCTGTGTGAATTTCTGAAATAAAAAGCCAATTTTAATCTGCGATGGTAATTTTGTATGTCAAATTGGAATTGTGTTTTCTGATCCCGTTCGATATCTATAGATGGTATAAATGATAAGCCTCTGCTGAGTAACCGATGCTGTGGTTCCGTTAGAAGGAAATTTTTGGCTAGGACGACCACATCTTGTGCGACGAAGGACTTGGGTCTCTCGCCCCCCTCTTTGTGTAGCCTTAGAGGGCGATGGAGTTTAAAAAGCGGATCCAATGGTCCAGCATAGCCGCCGCGGTTTCCCGGGTCCAATGGACCTCATCGTCCTCCACCTCGAACAGACCCTCCGGCAAGAGTGGAATGTGACCCATATTCCTCTCAATATGGTCATTGAGGGTCTGTAGATTTTCTTTCTCATCCGCTGGGAGAGCGGCTGAGAAATTAATGAGCGGCACCCAAATTTCCGCATATGGAAACTTTTTCTTCGAGGCCCTAATTGCTCCTTGTACCGTTTTAATCGTTGTCTCTTTGGATTTATTGCATCGGCTATTGATGCCAAACGACAGAACAATTTTTTCCACAATCAATTCCGGTGATGCCTCTGTCTTTTCCATCAGCGTTTGCCCATGGCGGAAATGACCACCCGGATAGGCGTCAATCTGCAAGTTTGCATTAAAAAAATCGGGAATCTTGGTGAGATTCGAGTCCCCGATCATAAGCCATTTCTTTTTAACTGTGAGATTCCAGTCCATCAAGCGTCTCTGGGTATGGCGATGTGCGGTCACCGAGAAACGTTGGGGTTCCGGCTCTACGAACCGGTCCGAGGAGTCCTGGAAGATCTCACCGTCTTCCGCCTCCCTATGCACTTGGACCTGGTCCGGGCCCAGGGTCAAATTTGTCTCCCCCTCCTGGTCTGACATGGACCCATCAAAGAGGTGATCGAACCCCAACGGAATCGGTGTACGCACTACCCTACCTACAGGAGAGGAGGTGCGCGCCTGTGATTCCAGGACTACCCTGTTCTCTGGGTCCTCAATTTGAGGTAACCCCAGTTCCTCCTCTATATTGTCTTCAGTGAGGACCACTCCCCGGGTACGCCTGGACAACCGCGGTGTCTCCAGCTCTTCCTCCGTTGGAGGAGGCTGTACAGGCACTACCGTTGTCCTAAGCCCCCCACTGGGCCTGGTCCCCTGTCTTTTGACTTGTCTCTGCTCCCGCGGGTCCTCCGCGGTGGGCAAAACCTGGTCCCGGGTATCCATCGTCTGACTCGCTTGAGGCAGACGAGGGGCCCGGGCCGGCTGCACCACCGGCAGGAGTTGTCGCGGAGCAGGCGCCCTATCCGCGTCTCTGGAGTCCGCTCTTTCTACAATGATTGCTTCCGCATGATCAATAACCTCCTGTGTAATATGGCTGAATCTCCTCCTAGCCCAACGGACTGCCACCTCGTAGGCTACCTTCCAATCTGGGGTGAGGAGGGCTGTGAGATCATCCAATAGTTCCCCCAACACTTCTTCATAGTGTTCTGCCAGAATTTGACACGTCGTGTGGCCCCAGTTTTTTGCGTTGGCCACCACGTACTGTAATGTATTTGCCCTTGGTAAGGCTGGTCTTATCATGGATGACAAGACTTCAACCATCCTAGCTATCATCCTAGGCTCCGGTTTGTCCCCACTCCGATCAACATTATTTAAGTGGTGAACCACCTTGATGACAGCAAGAAATTTCTGTGCCAACTTCCTGAATTCAGGAGTGGCCGCTTGTCGCTTAACGTTGGTGTCCCCAACTGACGGCATGAACCCCTGTCTCGTCGGGGCTGGTCGGCCCTGGCGTACCACTGCCGCATATGAGCGGTAAGGGGGATAATTTTGACGGGGTGGGCGTGGGGGAGGCACTGGCTGGGTAGGTGAGGGGAACCGAACCCTCCCTCTCCCAGTATAGGGGAAATAATTCCCCTTCCGGGATCGGGGGGGAGATGCACGGTCCATCCCCCTACGCCATCTCCCGTCTCCATTTCCCCATTCCTGGCGGCGTGCCTGCTGGCCACGCCGGTCATAGTGGACCACTTTCCACTCTCCACCAGTCATCTTTGTTCAAATTTTCTTTTTTGTATTTTCAATTGAGTTTTATAGAGTCGCCTTTGTTATTTATGTAATAATTTATGTTTTGGACGTGCTATTTATTAACAGTTATGAATTTGTAATATATCTCTAATTATAACAACAAAAAACAAAAAAAGAGAAAATCCCCAAAAAAAACAACTTTTGTCGACCAAACGGTGTGCCTTGACAACGTTTCGGCTCTAAGGAGCCTTCCTCAGGTCCTGGCACACTGAATTTAATAAATGCACTGTAAAAATAAGTGATGTTGACTGTTCAAACTCCCAAACCAAACTGAGCTAGTGAAAACGCCCTCCCCTTTTATACCCGTTGTTTTTTGGTCCTATTTTAAAAAAGATCTTTTAAAAGAATATGTGCAAAGTAAAACCCACTTTAAATTAACCCCATAATTGCCAATCCTTCTGCATAATTGCCATCTTGAAATTGAACCTTTGTCCATGTATTGATATTTTAACCTTATAACTCGTTTAATAACATTTTAATAATTGTATAGTTTTTTTGGCTTTTTATGCTGTTTTATATTTTTTAATGTATTTTACCAATTGTTTTGCTTTTTTGGGTCTTTTTAACTTTTTGTGATGTAATTGTAATTAACTTTGTTCCCCCTAGGGTTAAAGTTGGAAATAGGGATAGGAATGAAGTGGTTAGGGTTTGAAGTGGTTAGGGTTTAAGATTAGGGGTTGGAAATGGGGATAGGATAGGACTAGAGTTAGATAGGGATGTGAGTGGTTAAGATTAGGAGTTAGGTTTGGATAAGGAGATATAATAGAGTTATGAATTAAAAATTAAGAATTAAAAGGGAGTGGTTAAGATTAGGGTTAGGGTAGGATAAGGGGATAGAATGTTAGGATTAGGGGATAGTGTTGGTTAAAGTTGGAAATGGGGATAGGGATAGGAATGAAGTGGTTAGGGTTTGAAGTGGTTAGGGTTTGAAGTGGTTAGGGTTTAAGATTAGGGGTTGGAAATGGGGATAGGATAGGACTAGAGTTAGATAGGGATGTGAGTGGTTAAGATTAGGAGTTAGGTTTGGATAAGGAGATATAATAGAGTTAAGAATTAAAAATTAAGAATTAAAAGGGAGTGGTTAAGATTAGGGTTAGGGTAGGATAAGTGGATAGAATGTTAAGATAAGGGGCTAGTGTTGGATAAGGGGGTGAAATAGAAAGATAGGAAATGGTTGGGAATTGGGGACAGGAAGATGGAAGTGGTTAGGGTTAGGGTTGGAAATGGGGATAGGATAGGACTAGGGTTCGGGTTAGACAGGTAAGGGGGTGTGGGTTATGAATGGATAGAATTTAGTCAGATAAGAGAGAGGAGGGGTTTGTAGGATTAGGGTGGCCTTTAGGGTAGGGTATCCGAACCGTATTCCCTAATGGTGCGCTACATTCAATCCCCCTGGCACTTTAGACCCCAATCGGAATATCCATCGCCGTTCCATGGTCTTTCTCTCTCTCTCTGTCCACAGGATATTCCTTTGTAATCCCGCTACCCTCAACGCTCCCAATCCATGGATCAAGAAATGCTGAACCAGTGGTGTGTGTAAATCTTTCTTGTGGTTCACATTATATCTGTGTTGTGTGATGCGGGTCATCAATGTGTTGGAAGTTTCCCCGACATACTGCAGTCCACACTTCTTGCACAATATGAGATAGACACAGTTGGTTGATTTGGGACTAAATCCTTGTTCAATTTTAATGATTGTTTTATCCACTGCATTCCTGACGAATTTGAGTTTAATAAAATATTTGCTCAATGGTTGTGGTTTTTTAATTTTCAACGACGGTAACCTTGCCCGAATAAGTAAGTCCTTTAAATTTTTGTTCCGCCGATATGCCGATATGATTCTAAAATTTGGCCCTCCTGCAGCACATCCCAATTTTCCCTCAAAATCTGCTTTTATTTTTTTGTGTAATAAATTCCCAACTGTGAAGTATGAGGTGATCAAGGGGAGAATGTCCTCCTTTGTTTCTTCTCTTCTCTCCAAAAATGTCCTTAGGCAACGTCTGAGAAATGACCTCCCATATCCTCTTTTCCGTAAAACCTTAAACAAAATCGTCACCGCCTCGTGAAAGTTTTGCCTTTTTGTGCATATCCGAGCAAAGCGCAAAATCTGTGACTTCACGATTCCCCGAAACATATGCGTTGGGTGAAAGCTGGTTTTATGAACCAATGCATGCGTGTCAGTAATTTTGAAGTGCACTTTTATATCCAATTTATAATTTTGTTGAAATTTTGTCCCTTTGAAGACGGTGGTATCCAAAAAGTCAATCGATTGGCGGTTGACCTCCGTCTTGAGCTGTATCGAATTGTTGTGTGCATTCAAAGTATCCACAAATTGGTGAAATTCTTCCTCCGAATATGTCCAAATTCCAAATATGTCGTCCAGGTAACGGATGTAGCGGTCTGGTTTTTTATCACACTTTGTAAAAACCTCTTCTTCCCATATAGCCATAAAAATGTTTGCATACGCTGGGGCGAATTTCTTCCCCATAGCTGTCCCTTTAATTTGTAGATAATTTTCATTAAAGATAAAATCATTTCTCGTCAGATTTATTTCTAGCAGCTGTAGTAATTCCACATCCGGTCGTTTTGGATCCGGATATCTTTGTAAGATCTTCCTCACACTCTCCATTCCCGCCTGGATCGGAATGTTGGTGTACAGGCTCTCTACGTCCATTGTGAAGAAGAAGAAGTCCGTTTTTGTCCTAATCTTTTTGACCATGTCTACGAATTGGTACGTATCTCGCACATACGACGGGTGTCTTGTGGACAGCGGGGTGAGATAGAAATCCAGAAACTCTGCTGTGGCATACGTGTCACTGCCGCAATCTGAGACGATCGGTCTGCCTGGAGGGACTTCATAAGGTACAGTCCATGTGGTAGGATCCTTATGTATTTTTGGCAAAATATAAAACCGACGTTCCCTCGGTTCCGATTCCCCTATTAAATAGCGTGATTGTTTCCCATTGATGAATTTCTTCTTTTTTAATTCCCGAACAATTTGAGCCACTTTTGGCATTGTTTCCCAAAATATGGGTTTGTCCAATTTTTTATAATAGTTTTTATCGTCTAATTGTCTCTGTGCTTCCATGATATACTGGTCCCGTCCGAGCACGACCATTGCCGACCCCTTGTCGGCCGGCTTAATCACAATGTGTTTGGCATAAATTAAATCCCGCAGCGCCTTCACCTCTTCCGGTGCTAAATTGTATTTCTCTTTTTTCGGAATGAAATGTTTTTTAATTGTTACCAGATCCTCTTCAATCACCTGCTGGACTTGTGGCGGCATATCCGTCGTAGCCGGTGTCCAGATGGAAGGGGCGACAAAAGGCGGGCCGTTCCCTCCTGTGTGAATTTCTGAAATAAAAAGCCAATTTTAATCTGCGATGGTAATTTTGTATGTCAAATTGGAATTGTGTTTTCTGATCCCGTTCGATATCTATAGATGGTATAAATGATAAGCCTCTGCTGAGTAACCGATGCTGTGGTTCCGTTAGAAGGAAATTTTTGGCTAGGACGACCACATCTTGTGCGACGAAGGACTTGGGTCTCTCGCCCCCCTCTTTGTGTAGCCTTAGAGGGCGATGGAGTTTAAAAAGCGGATCCAATGGTCCAGCATAGCCGCCGCGGTTTCCCGGGTCCAATGGACCTCATCGTCCTCCACCTCGAACAGACCCTCCGGCAAGAGTGGAATGTGACCCATATTCCTCTCAATATGGTCATTGAGGGTCTGTAGATTTTCTTTCTCATCCGCTGGGAGAGCGGCTGAGAAATTAATGAGCGGCACCCAAATTTCCGCATATGGAAACTTTTTCTTCGAGGCCCTAATTGCTCCTTGTACCGTTTTAATCGTTGTCTCTTTGGATTTATTGCATCGGCTATTGATGCCAAACGACAGAACAATTTTTTCCACAATCAATTCCGGTGATGCCTCTGTCTTTTCCATCAGCGTTTGCCCATGGCGGAAATGACCACCCGGATAGGCGTCAATCTGCAAGTTTGCATTAAAAAAATCGGGAATCTTGGTGAGATTCGAGTCCCCGATCATAAGCCATTTCTTTTTAACTGTGAGATTCCAGTCCATCAAGCGTCTCTGGGTATGGCGATGTGCGGTCACCGAGAAACGTTGGGGTTCCGGCTCTACGAACCGGTCCGAGGAGTCCTGGAAGATCTCACCGTCTTCCGCCTCCCTATGCACTTGGACCTGGTCCGGGCCCAGGGTCAAATTTGTCTCCCCCTCCTGGTCTGACATGGACCCATCAAAGAGGTGATCGAACCCCAACGGAATCGGTGTACGCACTACCCTACCTACAGGAGAGGAGGTGCGCGCCTGTGATTCCAGGACTACCCTGTTCTCTGGGTCCTCAATTTGAGGTAACCCCAGTTCCTCCTCTATATTGTCTTCAGTGAGGACCACTCCCCGGGTACGCCTGGACAACCGCGGTGTCTCCAGCTCTTCCTCCGTTGGAGGAGGCTGTACAGGCACTACCGTTGTCCTAAGCCCCCCACTGGGCCTGGTCCCCTGTCTTTTGACTTGTCTCTGCTCCCGCGGGTCCTCCGCGGTGGGCAAAACCTGGTCCCGGGTATCCATCGTCTGACTCGCTTGAGGCAGACGAGGGGCCCGGGCCGGCTGCACCACCGGCAGGAGTTGTCGCGGAGCAGGCGCCCTATCCGCGTCTCTGGAGTCCGCTCTTTCTACAATGATTGCTTCCGCATGATCAATAACCTCCTGTGTAATATGGCTGAATCTCCTCCTAGCCCAACGGACTGCCACCTCGTAGGCTACCTTCCAATCTGGGGTGAGGAGGGCTGTGAGATCATCCAATAGTTCCCCCAACACTTCTTCATAGTGTTCTGCCAGAATTTGACACGTCGTGTGGCCCCAGTTTTTTGCGTTGGCCACCACGTACTGTAATGTATTTGCCCTTGGTAAGGCTGGTCTTATCATGGATGACAAGACTTCAACCATCCTAGCTATCATCCTAGGCTCCGGTTTGTCCCCACTCCGATCAACATTATTTAAGTGGTGAACCACCTTGATGACAGCAAGAAATTTCTGTGCCAACTTCCTGAATTCAGGAGTGGCCGCTTGTCGCTTAACGTTGGTGTCCCCAACTGACGGCATGAACCCCTGTCTCGTCGGGGCTGGTCGGCCCTGGCGTACCACTGCCGCATATGAGCGGTAAGGGGGATAATTTTGACGGGGTGGGCGTGGGGGAGGCACTGGCTGGGTAGGTGAGGGGAACCGAACCCTCCCTCTCCCAGTATAGGGGAAATAATTCCCCTTCCGGGATCGGGGGGGAGATGCACGGTCCATCCCCCTACGCCATCTCCCGTCTCCATTTCCCCATTCCTGGCGGCGTGCCTGCTGGCCACGCCGGTCATAGTGGACCACTTTCCACTCTCCACCAGTCATCTTTGTTCAAATTTTCTTTTTTGTATTTTCAATTGAGTTTTATAGAGTCGCCTTTGTTATTTATGTAATAATTTATGTTTTGGACGTGCTATTTATTAACAGTTATGAATTTGTAATATATCTCTAATTATAACAACAAAAAACAAAAAAAGAGAAAATCCCCAAAAAAAACAACTTTTGTCGACCAAACGGTGTGCCTTGACAACGTTTCGGCTCTAAGGAGCCTTCCTCAGGTCCTGGCACACTGAATTTAATAAATGCACTGTAAAAATAAGTGATGTTGACTGTTCAAACTCCCAAACCAAACTGAGCTAGTGAAAACGCCCTCCCCTTTTATACCCGTTGTTTTTTGGTCCTATTTTAAAAAAGATCTTTTAAAAGAATATGTGCAAAGTAAAACCCACTTTAAATTAACCCCATAATTGCCAATCCTTCTGCATAATTGCCATCTTGAAATTGAACCTTTGTCCATGTATTGATATTTTAACCTTATAACTCGTTTAATAACATTTTAATAATTGTATAGTTTTTTTGGCTTTTTATGCTGTTTTATATTTTTTAATGTATTTTACCAATTGTTTTGCTTTTTTGGGTCTTTTTAACTTTTTGTGATGTAATTGTAATTAACTTTGTTCCCCCTAGGGTTAAAGTTGGAAATAGGGATAGGAATGAAGTGGTTAGGGTTTGAAGTGGTTAGGGTTTAAGATTAGGGGTTGGAAATGGGGATAGGATAGGACTAGAGTTAGATAGGGATGTGAGTGGTTAAGATTAGGAGTTAGGTTTGGATAAGGAGATATAATAGAGTTATGAATTAAAAATTAAGAATTAAAAGGGAGTGGTTAAGATTAGGGTTAGGGTAGGATAAGGGGATAGAATGTTAGGATTAGGGGATAGTGTTGGTTAAAGTTGGAAATGGGGATAGGGATAGGAATGAAGTGGTTAGGGTTTGAAGTGGTTAGGGTTTGAAGTGGTTAGGGTTTAAGATTAGGGGTTGGAAATGGGGATAGGATAGGACTAGAGTTAGATAGGGATGTGAGTGGTTAAGATTAGGAGTTAGGTTTGGATAAGGAGATATAATAGAGTTAAGAATTAAAAATTAAGAATTAAAAGGGAGTGGTTAAGATTAGGGTTAGGGTAGGATAAGTGGATAGAATGTTAAGATAAGGGGCTAGTGTTGGATAAGGGGGTGAAATAGAAAGATAGGAAATGGTTGGGAATTGGGGACAGGAAGATGGAAGTGGTTAGGGTTAGGGTTGGAAATGGGGATAGGATAGGACTAGGGTTCGGGTTAGACAGGTAAGGGGGTGTGGGTTATGAATGGATAGAATTTAGTCAGATAAGAGAGAGGAGGGGTTTGTAGGATTAGGGTGGCCTTTAGGGTAGGGTATCCGAACCGTATTCCCTAATGGTGCGCTACATTCAATCCCCCTGGCACTTTAGACCCCAATCGGAATATCCATCGCCGTTCCATGGTCTTTCTCTCTCTCTCTGTCCACAGGATATTCCTTTGTAATCCCGCTACCCTCAACGCTCCCAATCCATGGATCAAGAAATGCTGAACCAGTGGTGTGTGTAAATCTTTCTTGTGGTTCACATTATATCTGTGTTGTGTGATGCGGGTCATCAATGTGTTGGAAGTTTCCCCGACATACTGCAGTCCACACTTCTTGCACAATATGAGATAGACACAGTTGGTTGATTTGGGACTAAATCCTTGTTCAATTTTAATGATTGTTTTATCCACTGCATTCCTGACGAATTTGAGTTTAATAAAATATTTGCTCAATGGTTGTGGTTTTTTAATTTTCAACGACGGTAACCTTGCCCGAATAAGTAAGTCCTTTAAATTTTTGTTCCGCCGATATGCCGATATGATTCTAAAATTTGGCCCTCCTGCAGCACATCCCAATTTTCCCTCAAAATCTGCTTTTATTTTTTTGTGTAATAAATTCCCAACTGTGAAGTATGAGGTGATCAAGGGGAGAATGTCCTCCTTTGTTTCTTCTCTTCTCTCCAAAAATGTCCTTAGGCAACGTCTGAGAAATGACCTCCCATATCCTCTTTTCCGTAAAACCTTAAACAAAATCGTCACCGCCTCGTGAAAGTTTTGCCTTTTTGTGCATATCCGAGCAAAGCGCAAAATCTGTGACTTCACGATTCCCCGAAACATATGCGTTGGGTGAAAGCTGGTTTTATGAACCAATGCATGCGTGTCAGTAATTTTGAAGTGCACTTTTATATCCAATTTATAATTTTGTTGAAATTTTGTCCCTTTGAAGACGGTGGTATCCAAAAAGTCAATCGATTGGCGGTTGACCTCCGTCTTGAGCTGTATCGAATTGTTGTGTGCATTCAAAGTATCCACAAATTGGTGAAATTCTTCCTCCGAATATGTCCAAATTCCAAATATGTCGTCCAGGTAACGGATGTAGCGGTCTGGTTTTTTATCACACTTTGTAAAAACCTCTTCTTCCCATATAGCCATAAAAATGTTTGCATACGCTGGGGCGAATTTCTTCCCCATAGCTGTCCCTTTAATTTGTAGATAATAATTTTCATTAAAGATAAAATCATTTCTCGTCAGATTTATTTCTAGCAGCTGTAGTAATTCCACATCCGGTCGTTTTGGATCCGGATATCTTTGTAAGATCTTCCTCACACTCTCCATTCCCGCCTGGATCGGAATGTTGGTGTACAGGCTCTCTACGTCCATTGTGAAGAAGAAGAAGTCCGTTTTTGTCCTAATCTTTTTGACCATGTCTACGAATTGGTACGTATCTCGCACATACGACGGGTGTCTTGTGGACAGCGGGGTGAGATAGAAATCCAGAAACTCTGCTGTGGCATACGTGTCACTGCCGCAATCTGAGACGATCGGTCTGCCTGGAGGGACTTCATAAGGTACAGTCCATGTGGTAGGATCCTTATGTATTTTTGGCAAAATATAAAACCGACGTTCCCTCGGTTCCGATTCCCCTATTAAATAGCGTGATTGTTTCCCATTGATGAATTTCTTCTTTTTTAATTCCCGAACAATTTGAGCCACTTTTGGCATTGTTTCCCAAAATATGGGTTTGTCCAATTTTTTATAATAGTTTTTATCGTCTAATTGTCTCTGTGCTTCCATGATATACTGGTCCCGTCCGAGCACGACCATTGCCGACCCCTTGTCGGCCGGCTTAATCACAATGTGTTTGGCATAAATTAAATCCCGCAGCGCCTTCACCTCTTCCGGTGCTAAATTGTATTTCTCTTTTTTCGGAATGAAATGTTTTTTAATTGTTACCAGATCCTCTTCAATCACCTGCTGGACTTGTGGCGGCATATCCGTCGTAGCCGGTGTCCAGATGGAAGGGGCGACAAAAGGCGGCCGTTCCCTCCTGTGTGAATTTCTGAAATAAAAAGCCAATTTTAATCTGCGATGGTAATTTTGTATGTCAAATTGGAATTGTGTTTTCTGATCCCGTTCGATATCTATAGATGGTATAAATGATAAGCCTCTGCTGAGTAACCGATGCTGTGGTTCCGTTAGAAGGAAATTTTTGGCTAGGACGACCACATCTTGTGCGACGAAGGACTTGGGTCTCTCGCCCCCCTCTTTGTGTAGCCTTAGAGGGCGATGGAGTTTAAAAAGCGGATCCAATGGTCCAGCATAGCCGCCGCGGTTTCCCGGGTCCAATGGACCTCATCGTCCTCCACCTCGAACAGACCCTCCGGCAAGAGTGGAATGTGACCCATATTCCTCTCAATATGGTCATTGAGGGTCTGTAGATTTTCTTTCTCATCCGCTGGGAGAGCGGCTGAGAAATTAATGAGCGGCACCCAAATTTCCGCATATGGAAACTTTTTCTTCGAGGCCCTAATTGCTCCTTGTACCGTTTTAATCGTTGTCTCTTTGGATTTATTGCATCGGCTATTGATGCCAAACGACAGAACAATTTTTTCCACAATCAATTCCGGTGATGCCTCTGTCTTTTCCATCAGCGTTTGCCCATGGCGGAAATGACCACCCGGATAGGCGTCAATCTGCAAGTTTGCATTAAAAAAATCGGGAATCTTGGTGAGATTCGAGTCCCCGATCATAAGCCATTTCTTTTTAACTGTGAGATTCCAGTCCATCAAGCGTCTCTGGGTATGGCGATGTGCGGTCACCGAGAAACGTTGGGGTTCCGGCTCTACGAACCGGTCCGAGGAGTCCTGGAAGATCTCACCGTCTTCCGCCTCCCTATGCACTTGGACCTGGTCCGGGCCCAGGGTCAAATTTGTCTCCCCCTCCTGGTCTGACATGGACCCATCAAAGAGGTGATCGAACCCCAACGGAATCGGTGTACGCACTACCCTACCTACAGGAGAGGAGGTGCGCGCCTGTGATTCCAGGACTACCCTGTTCTCTGGGTCCTCAATTTGAGGTAACCCCAGTTCCTCCTCTATATTGTCTTCAGTGAGGACCACTCCCCGGGTACGCCTGGACAACCGCGGTGTCTCCAGCTCTTCCTCCGTTGGAGGAGGCTGTACAGGCACTACCGTTGTCCTAAGCCCCCCACTGGGCCTGGTCCCCTGTCTTTTGACTTGTCTCTGCTCCCGCGGGTCCTCCGCGGTGGGCAAAACCTGGTCCCGGGTATCCATCGTCTGACTCGCTTGAGGCAGACGAGGGGCCCGGGCCGGCTGCACCACCGGCAGGAGTTGTCGCGGAGCAGGCGCCCTATCCGCGTCTCTGGAGTCCGCTCTTTCTACAATGATTGCTTCCGCATGATCAATAACCTCCTGTGTAATATGGCTGAATCTCCTCCTAGCCCAACGGACTGCCACCTCGTAGGCTACCTTCCAATCTGGGGTGAGGAGGGCTGTGAGATCATCCAATAGTTCCCCCAACACTTCTTCATAGTGTTCTGCCAGAATTTGACACGTCGTGTGGCCCCAGTTTTTTGCGTTGGCCACCACGTACTGTAATGTATTTGCCCTTGGTAAGGCTGGTCTTATCATGGATGACAAGACTTCAACCATCCTAGCTATCATCCTAGGCTCCGGTTTGTCCCCACTCCGATCAACATTATTTAAGTGGTGAACCACCTTGATGACAGCAAGAAATTTCTGTGCCAACTTCCTGAATTCAGGAGTGGCCGCTTGTCGCTTAACGTTGGTGTCCCCAACTGACGGCATGAACCCCTGTCTCGTCGGGGCTGGTCGGCCCTGGCGTACCACTGCCGCATATGAGCGGTAAGGGGGATAATTTTGACGGGGTGGGCGTGGGGGAGGCACTGGCTGGGTAGGTGAGGGGAACCGAACCCTCCCTCTCCCAGTATAGGGGAAATAATTCCCCTTCCGGGATCGGGGGGGAGATGCACGGTCCATCCCCCTACGCCATCTCCCGTCTCCATTTCCCCATTCCTGGCGGCGTGCCTGCTGGCCACGCCGGTCATAGTGGACCACTTTCCACTCTCCACCAGTCATCTTTGTTCAAATTTTCTTTTTTGTATTTTCAATTGAGTTTTATAGAGTCGCCTTTGTTATTTATGTAATAATTTATGTTTTGGACGTGCTATTTATTAACAGTTATGAATTTGTAATATATCTCTAATTATAACAACAAAAAACAAAAAAAGAGAAAATCCCCAAAAAAAACAACTTTTGTCGACCAAACGGTGTGCCTTGACAACGTTTCGGCTCTAAGGAGCCTTCCTCAGGTCCTGGCACACTGAATTTAATAAATGCACTGTAAAAATAAGTGATGTTGACTGTTCAAACTCCCAAACCAAACTGAGCTAGTGAAAACGCCCTCCCCTTTTATACCCGTTGTTTTTTGGTCCTATTTTAAAAAAGATCTTTTAAAAGAATATGTGCAAAGTAAAACCCACTTTAAATTAACCCCATAATTGCCAATCCTTCTGCATAATTGCCATCTTGAAATTGAACCTTTGTCCATGTATTGATATTTTAACCTTATAACTCGTTTAATAACATTTTAATAATTGTATAGTTTTTTTGGCTTTTTATGCTGTTTTATATTTTTTAATGTATTTTACCAATTGTTTTGCTTTTTTGGGTCTTTTTAACTTTTTGTGATGTAATTGTAATTAACTTTGTTCCCCCTAGGGTTAAAGTTGGAAATAGGGATAGGAATGAAGTGGTTAGGGTTTGAAGTGGTTAGGGTTTAAGATTAGGGGTTGGAAATGGGGATAGGATAGGACTAGAGTTAGATAGGGATGTGAGTGGTTAAGATTAGGAGTTAGGTTTGGATAAGGAGATATAATAGAGTTATGAATTAAAAATTAAGAATTAAAAGGGAGTGGTTAAGATTAGGGTTAGGGTAGGATAAGGGGATAGAATGTTAGGATTAGGGGATAGTGTTGGTTAAAGTTGGAAATGGGGATAGGGATAGGAATGAAGTGGTTAGGGTTTGAAGTGGTTAGGGTTTGAAGTGGTTAGGGTTTAAGATTAGGGGTTGGAAATGGGGATAGGATAGGACTAGAGTTAGATAGGGATGTGAGTGGTTAAGATTAGGAGTTAGGTTTGGATAAGGAGATATAATAGAGTTAAGAATTAAAAATTAAGAATTAAAAGGGAGTGGTTAAGATTAGGGTTAGGGTAGGATAAGTGGATAGAATGTTAAGATAAGGGGCTAGTGTTGGATAAGGGGGTGAAATAGAAAGATAGGAAATGGTTGGGAATTGGGGACAGGAAGATGGAAGTGGTTAGGGTTAGGGTTGGAAATGGGGATAGGATAGGACTAGGGTTCGGGTTAGACAGGTAAGGGGGTGTGGGTTATGAATGGATAGAATTTAGTCAGATAAGAGAGAGGAGGGGTTTGTAGGATTAGGGTGGCCTTTAGGGTAGGGTATCCGAACCGTATTCCCTAATGGTGCGCTACATTCAATCCCCCTGGCACTTTAGACCCCAATCGGAATATCCATCGCCGTTCCATGGTCTTTCTCTCTCTCTCTGTCCACAGGATATTCCTTTGTAATCCCGCTACCCTCAACGCTCCCAATCCATGGATCAAGAAATGCTGAACCAGTGGTGTGTGTAAATCTTTCTTGTGGTTCACATTATATCTGTGTTGTGTGATGCGGGTCATCAATGTGTTGGAAGTTTCCCCGACATACTGCAGTCCACACTTCTTGCACAATATGAGATAGACACAGTTGGTTGATTTGGGACTAAATCCTTGTTCAATTTTAATGATTGTTTTATCCACTGCATTCCTGACGAATTTGAGTTTAATAAAATATTTGCTCAATGGTTGTGGTTTTTTAATTTTCAACGACGGTAACCTTGCCCGAATAAGTAAGTCCTTTAAATTTTTGTTCCGCCGATATGCCGATATGATTCTAAAATTTGGCCCTCCTGCAGCACATCCCAATTTTCCCTCAAAATCTGCTTTTATTTTTTTGTGTAATAAATTCCCAACTGTGAAGTATGAGGTGATCAAGGGGAGAATGTCCTCCTTTGTTTCTTCTCTTCTCTCCAAAAATGTCCTTAGGCAACGTCTGAGAAATGACCTCCCATATCCTCTTTTCCGTAAAACCTTAAACAAAATCGTCACCGCCTCGTGAAAGTTTTGCCTTTTTGTGCATATCCGAGCAAAGCGCAAAATCTGTGACTTCACGATTCCCCGAAACATATGCGTTGGGTGAAAGCTGGTTTTATGAACCAATGCATGCGTGTCAGTAATTTTGAAGTGCACTTTTATATCCAATTTATAATTTTGTTGAAATTTTGTCCCTTTGAAGACGGTGGTATCCAAAAAGTCAATCGATTGGCGGTTGACCTCCGTCTTGAGCTGTATCGAATTGTTGTGTGCATTCAAAGTATCCACAAATTGGTGAAATTCTTCCTCCGAATATGTCCAAATTCCAAATATGTCGTCCAGGTAACGGATGTAGCGGTCTGGTTTTTTATCACACTTTGTAAAAACCTCTTCTTCCCATATAGCCATAAAAATGTTTGCATACGCTGGGGCGAATTTCTTCCCCATAGCTGTCCCTTTAATTTGTAGATAATATTTTCATTAAAGATAAAATCATTTCTCGTCAGATTTATTTCTAGCAGCTGTAGTAATTCCACATCCGGTCGTTTTGGATCCGGATATCTTTGTAAGATCTTCCTCACACTCTCCATTCCCGCCTGGATCGGAATGTTGGTGTACAGGCTCTCTACGTCCATTGTGAAGAAGAAGAAGTCCGTTTTTGTCCTAATCTTTTTGACCATGTCTACGAATTGGTACGTATCTCGCACATACGACGGGTGTCTTGTGGACAGCGGGGTGAGATAGAAATCCAGAAACTCTGCTGTGGCATACGTGTCACTGCCGCAATCTGAGACGATCGGTCTGCCTGGAGGGACTTCATAAGGTACAGTCCATGTGGTAGGATCCTTATGTATTTTTGGCAAAATATAAAACCGACGTTCCCTCGGTTCCGATTCCCCTATTAAATAGCGTGATTGTTTCCCATTGATGAATTTCTTCTTTTTTAATTCCCGAACAATTTGAGCCACTTTTGGCATTGTTTCCCAAAATATGGGTTTGTCCAATTTTTTATAATAGTTTTTATCGTCTAATTGTCTCTGTGCTTCCATGATATACTGGTCCCGTCCGAGCACGACCATTGCCGACCCCTTGTCGGCCGGCTTAATCACAATGTGTTTGGCATAAATTAAATCCCGCAGCGCCTTCACCTCTTCCGGTGCTAAATTGTATTTCTCTTTTTTCGGAATGAAATGTTTTTTAATTGTTACCAGATCCTCTTCAATCACCTGCTGGACTTGTGGCGGCATATCCGTCGTAGCCGGTGTCCAGATGGAAGGGGCGACAAAAGGCGGCCGTTCCCTCCTGTGTGAATTTCTGAAATAAAAAGCCAATTTTAATCTGCGATGGTAATTTTGTATGTCAAATTGGAATTGTGTTTTCTGATCCCGTTCGATATCTATAGATGGTATAAATGATAAGCCTCTGCTGAGTAACCGATGCTGTGGTTCCGTTAGAAGGAAATTTTTGGCTAGGACGACCACATCTTGTGCGACGAAGGACTTGGGTCTCTCGCCCCCCTCTTTGTGTAGCCTTAGAGGGCGATGGAGTTTAAAAAGCGGATCCAATGGTCCAGCATAGCCGCCGCGGTTTCCCGGGTCCAATGGACCTCATCGTCCTCCACCTCGAACAGACCCTCCGGCAAGAGTGGAATGTGACCCATATTCCTCTCAATATGGTCATTGAGGGTCTGTAGATTTTCTTTCTCATCCGCTGGGAGAGCGGCTGAGAAATTAATGAGCGGCACCCAAATTTCCGCATATGGAAACTTTTTCTTCGAGGCCCTAATTGCTCCTTGTACCGTTTTAATCGTTGTCTCTTTGGATTTATTGCATCGGCTATTGATGCCAAACGACAGAACAATTTTTTCCACAATCAATTCCGGTGATGCCTCTGTCTTTTCCATCAGCGTTTGCCCATGGCGGAAATGACCACCCGGATAGGCGTCAATCTGCAAGTTTGCATTAAAAAAATCGGGAATCTTGGTGAGATTCGAGTCCCCGATCATAAGCCATTTCTTTTTAACTGTGAGATTCCAGTCCATCAAGCGTCTCTGGGTATGGCGATGTGCGGTCACCGAGAAACGTTGGGGTTCCGGCTCTACGAACCGGTCCGAGGAGTCCTGGAAGATCTCACCGTCTTCCGCCTCCCTATGCACTTGGACCTGGTCCGGGCCCAGGGTCAAATTTGTCTCCCCCTCCTGGTCTGACATGGACCCATCAAAGAGGTGATCGAACCCCAACGGAATCGGTGTACGCACTACCCTACCTACAGGAGAGGAGGTGCGCGCCTGTGATTCCAGGACTACCCTGTTCTCTGGGTCCTCAATTTGAGGTAACCCCAGTTCCTCCTCTATATTGTCTTCAGTGAGGACCACTCCCCGGGTACGCCTGGACAACCGCGGTGTCTCCAGCTCTTCCTCCGTTGGAGGAGGCTGTACAGGCACTACCGTTGTCCTAAGCCCCCCACTGGGCCTGGTCCCCTGTCTTTTGACTTGTCTCTGCTCCCGCGGGTCCTCCGCGGTGGGCAAAACCTGGTCCCGGGTATCCATCGTCTGACTCGCTTGAGGCAGACGAGGGGCCCGGGCCGGCTGCACCACCGGCAGGAGTTGTCGCGGAGCAGGCGCCCTATCCGCGTCTCTGGAGTCCGCTCTTTCTACAATGATTGCTTCCGCATGATCAATAACCTCCTGTGTAATATGGCTGAATCTCCTCCTAGCCCAACGGACTGCCACCTCGTAGGCTACCTTCCAATCTGGGGTGAGGAGGGCTGTGAGATCATCCAATAGTTCCCCCAACACTTCTTCATAGTGTTCTGCCAGAATTTGACACGTCGTGTGGCCCCAGTTTTTTGCGTTGGCCACCACGTACTGTAATGTATTTGCCCTTGGTAAGGCTGGTCTTATCATGGATGACAAGACTTCAACCATCCTAGCTATCATCCTAGGCTCCGGTTTGTCCCCACTCCGATCAACATTATTTAAGTGGTGAACCACCTTGATGACAGCAAGAAATTTCTGTGCCAACTTCCTGAATTCAGGAGTGGCCGCTTGTCGCTTAACGTTGGTGTCCCCAACTGACGGCATGAACCCCTGTCTCGTCGGGGCTGGTCGGCCCTGGCGTACCACTGCCGCATATGAGCGGTAAGGGGGATAATTTTGACGGGGTGGGCGTGGGGGAGGCACTGGCTGGGTAGGTGAGGGGAACCGAACCCTCCCTCTCCCAGTATAGGGGAAATAATTCCCCTTCCGGGATCGGGGGGGGAGATGCACGGTCCATCCCCCTACGCCATCTCCCGTCTCCATTTCCCCATTCCTGGCGGCGTGCCTGCTGGCCACGCCGGTCATAGTGGACCACTTTCCACTCTCCACCAGTCATCTTTGTTCAAATTTTCTTTTTTGTATTTTCAATTGAGTTTTATAGAGTCGCCTTTGTTATTTATGTAATAATTTATGTTTTGGACGTGCTATTTATTAACAGTTATGAATTTGTAATATATCTCTAATTATAACAACAAAAAACAAAAAAAGAGAAAATCCCCAAAAAAAACAACTTTTGTCGACCAAACGGTGTGCCTTGACAACGTTTCGGCTCTAAGGAGCCTTCCTCAGGTCCTGGCACACTGAATTTAATAAATGCACTGTAAAAATAAGTGATGTTGACTGTTCAAACTCCCAAACCAAACTGAGCTAGTGAAAACGCCCTCCCCTTTTATACCCGTTGTTTTTTGGTCCTATTTTAAAAAAGATCTTTTAAAAGAATATGTGCAAAGTAAAACCCACTTTAAATTAACCCCATAATTGCCAATCCTTCTGCATAATTGCCATCTTGAAATTGAACCTTTGTCCATGTATTGATATTTTAACCTTATAACTCGTTTAATAACATTTTAATAATTGTATAGTTTTTTTGGCTTTTTATGCTGTTTTATATTTTTTAATGTATTTTACCAATTGTTTTGCTTTTTTGGGTCTTTTTAACTTTTTGTGATGTAATTGTAATTAACTTTGTTCCCCCTAGGGTTAAAGTTGGAAATAGGGATAGGAATGAAGTGGTTAGGGTTTGAAGTGGTTAGGGTTTAAGATTAGGGGTTGGAAATGGGGATAGGATAGGACTAGAGTTAGATAGGGATGTGAGTGGTTAAGATTAGGAGTTAGGTTTGGATAAGGAGATATAATAGAGTTATGAATTAAAAATTAAGAATTAAAAGGGAGTGGTTAAGATTAGGGTTAGGGTAGGATAAGGGGATAGAATGTTAGGATTAGGGGATAGTGTTGGTTAAAGTTGGAAATGGGGATAGGGATAGGAATGAAGTGGTTAGGGTTTGAAGTGGTTAGGGTTTGAAGTGGTTAGGGTTTAAGATTAGGGGTTGGAAATGGGGATAGGATAGGACTAGAGTTAGATAGGGATGTGAGTGGTTAAGATTAGGAGTTAGGTTTGGATAAGGAGATATAATAGAGTTAAGAATTAAAAATTAAGAATTAAAAGGGAGTGGTTAAGATTAGGGTTAGGGTAGGATAAGTGGATAGAATGTTAAGATAAGGGGCTAGTGTTGGATAAGGGGGTGAAATAGAAAGATAGGAAATGGTTGGGAATTGGGGACAGGAAGATGGAAGTGGTTAGGGTTAGGGTTGGAAATGGGGATAGGATAGGACTAGGGTTCGGGTTAGACAGGTAAGGGGGTGTGGGTTATGAATGGATAGAATTTAGTCAGATAAGAGAGAGGAGGGGTTTGTAGGATTAGGGTGGCCTTTAGGGTAGGGTATCCGAACCGTATTCCCTAATGGTGCGCTACATTCAATCCCCCTGGCACTTTAGACCCCAATCGGAATATCCATCGCCGTTCCATGGTCTTTCTCTCTCTCTCTGTCCACAGGATATTCCTTTGTAATCCCGCTACCCTCAACGCTCCCAATCCATGGATCAAGAAATGCTGAACCAGTGGTGTGTGTAAATCTTTCTTGTGGTTCACATTATATCTGTGTTGTGTGATGCGGGGTCATCAATGTGTTGGAAGTTTCCCCGACATACTGCAGTCCACACTTCTTGCACAATATGAGATAGACACAGTTGGTTGATTTGGGACTAAATCCTTGTTCAATTTTAATGATTGTTTTATCCACTGCATTCCTGACGAATTTGAGTTTAATAAAATATTTGCTCAATGGTTGTGGTTTTTTAATTTTCAACGACGGTAACCTTGCCCGAATAAGTAAGTCCTTTAAATTTTTGTTCCGCCGATATGCCGATATGATTCTAAAATTTGGCCCTCCTGCAGCACATCCCAATTTTCCCTCAAAATCTGCTTTTATTTTTTTGTGTAATAAATTCCCAACTGTGAAGTATGAGGTGATCAAGGGGAGAATGTCCTCCTTTGTTTCTTCTCTTCTCTCCAAAAATGTCCTTAGGCAACGTCTGAGAAATGACCTCCCATATCCTCTTTTCCGTAAAACCTTAAACAAAATCGTCACCGCCTCGTGAAAGTTTTGCCTTTTTGTGCATATCCGAGCAAAGCGCAAAATCTGTGACTTCACGATTCCCCGAAACATATGCGTTGGGTGAAAGCTGGTTTTATGAACCAATGCATGCGTGTCAGTAATTTTGAAGTGCACTTTTATATCCAATTTATAATTTTGTTGAAATTTTGTCCCTTTGAAGACGGTGGTATCCAAAAAGTCAATCGATTGGCGGTTGACCTCCGTCTTGAGCTGTATCGAATTGTTGTGTGCATTCAAAGTATCCACAAATTGGTGAAATTCTTCCTCCGAATATGTCCAAATTCCAAATATGTCGTCCAGGTAACGGATGTAGCGGTCTGGTTTTTTATCACACTTTGTAAAAACCTCTTCTTCCCATATAGCCATAAAAATGTTTGCATACGCTGGGGCGAATTTCTTCCCCATAGCTGTCCCTTTAATTTGTAGATAATAATTTTCATTAAAGATAAAATCATTTCTCGTCAGATTTATTTCTAGCAGCTGTAGTAATTCCACATCCGGTCGTTTTGGATCCGGATATCTTTGTAAGATCTTCCTCACACTCTCCATTCCCGCCTGGATCGGAATGTTGGTGTACAGGCTCTCTACGTCCATTGTGAAGAAGAAGAAGTCCGTTTTTGTCCTAATCTTTTTGACCATGTCTACGAATTGGTACGTATCTCGCACATACGACGGGTGTCTTGTGGACAGCGGGGTGAGATAGAAATCCAGAAACTCTGCTGTGGCATACGTGTCACTGCCGCAATCTGAGACGATCGGTCTGCCTGGAGGGACTTCATAAGGTACAGTCCATGTGGTAGGATCCTTATGTATTTTTGGCAAAATATAAAACCGACGTTCCCTCGGTTCCGATTCCCCTATTAAATAGCGTGATTGTTTCCCATTGATGAATTTCTTCTTTTTAATTCCCGAACAATTTGAGCCACTTTTGGCATTGTTTCCCAAAATATGGGTTTGTCCAATTTTTTATAATAGTTTTTATCGTCTAATTGTCTCTGTGCTTCCATGATATACTGGTCCCGTCCGAGCACGACCATTGCCGACCCCTTGTCGGCCGGCTTAATCACAATGTGTTTGGCATAAATTAAATCCCGCAGCGCCTTCACCTCTTCCGGTGCTAAATTGTATTTCTCTTTTTTCGGAATGAAATGTTTTTTAATTGTTACCAGATCCTCTTCAATCACCTGCTGGACTTGTGGCGGCATATCCGTCGTAGCCGGTGTCCAGATGGAAGGGGCGACAAAAGGCGGCCGTTCCCTCCTGTGTGAATTTCTGAAATAAAAAGCCAATTTTAATCTGCGATGGTAATTTTGTATGTCAAATTGGAATTGTGTTTTCTGATCCCGTTCGATATCTATAGATGGTATAAATGATAAGCCTCTGCTGAGTAACCGATGCTGTGGTTCCGTTAGAAGGAAATTTTTGGCTAGGACGACCACATCTTGTGCGACGAAGGACTTGGGTCTCTCGCCCCCCTCTTTGTGTAGCCTTAGAGGGCGATGGAGTTTAAAAAGCGGATCCAATGGTCCAGCATAGCCGCCGCGGTTTCCCGGGTCCAATGGACCTCATCGTCCTCCACCTCGAACAGACCCTCCGGCAAGAGTGGAATGTGACCCATATTCCTCTCAATATGGTCATTGAGGGTCTGTAGATTTTCTTTCTCATCCGCTGGGAGAGCGGCTGAGAAATTAATGAGCGGCACCCAAATTTCCGCATATGGAAACTTTTTCTTCGAGGCCCTAATTGCTCCTTGTACCGTTTTAATCGTTGTCTCTTTGGATTTATTGCATCGGCTATTGATGCCAAACGACAGAACAATTTTTTCCACAATCAATTCCGGTGATGCCTCTGTCTTTTCCATCAGCGTTTGCCCATGGCGGAAATGACCACCCGGATAGGCGTCAATCTGCAAGTTTGCATTAAAAAAATCGGGAATCTTGGTGAGATTCGAGTCCCCGATCATAAGCCATTTCTTTTTAACTGTGAGATTCCAGTCCATCAAGCGTCTCTGGGTATGGCGATGTGCGGTCACCGAGAAACGTTGGGGTTCCGGCTCTACGAACCGGTCCGAGGAGTCCTGGAAGATCTCACCGTCTTCCGCCCTCCCTATGCACTTGGACCTGGTCCGGGCCCAGGGTCAAATTTGTCTCCCCCTCCTGGTCTGACATGGACCCATCAAAGAGGTGATCGAACCCCAACGGAATCGGTGTACGCACTACCCTACCTACAGGAGAGGAGGTGCGCGCCTGTGATTCCAGGACTACCCTGTTCTCTGGGTCCTCAATTTGAGGTAACCCCAGTTCCTCCTCTATATTGTCTTCAGTGAGGACCACTCCCCGGGTACGCCTGGACAACCGCGGTGTCTCCAGCTCTTCCTCCGTTGGAGGAGGCTGTACAGGCACTACCGTTGTCCTAAGCCCCCCACTGGGCCTGGTCCCCTGTCTTTTGACTTGTCTCTGCTCCCGCGGGTCCTCCGCGGTGGGCAAAACCTGGTCCCGGGTATCCATCGTCTGACTCGCTTGAGGCAGACGAGGGGCCCGGGCCGGCTGCACCACCGGCAGGAGTTGTCGCGGAGCAGGCGCCCTATCCGCGTCTCTGGAGTCCGCTCTTTCTACAATGATTGCTTCCGCATGATCAATAACCTCCTGTGTAATATGGCTGAATCTCCTCCTAGCCCAACGGACTGCCACCTCGTAGGCTACCTTCCAATCTGGGGTGAGGAGGGCTGTGAGATCATCCAATAGTTCCCCCAACACTTCTTCATAGTGTTCTGCCAGAATTTGACACGTCGTGTGGCCCCAGTTTTTTGCGTTGGCCACCACGTACTGTAATGTATTTGCCCTTGGTAAGGCTGGTCTTATCATGGATGACAAGACTTCAACCATCCTAGCTATCATCCTAGGCTCCGGTTTGTCCCCACTCCGATCAACATTATTTAAGTGGTGAACCACCTTGATGACAGCAAGAAATTTCTGTGCCAACTTCCTGAATTCAGGAGTGGCCGCTTGTCGCTTAACGTTGGTGTCCCCAACTGACGGCATGAACCCCTGTCTCGTCGGGGCTGGTCGGCCCTGGCGTACCACTGCCGCATATGAGCGGTAAGGGGGATAATTTTGACGGGGTGGGCGTGGGGGAGGCACTGGCTGGGTAGGTGAGGGGAACCGAACCCTCCCTCTCCCAGTATAGGGGAAATAATTCCCCTTCCGGGATCGGGGGGGAGATGCACGGTCCATCCCCCTACGCCATCTCCCGTCTCCATTTCCCCATTCCTGGCGGCGTGCCTGCTGGCCACGCCGGTCATAGTGGACCACTTTCCACTCTCCACCAGTCATCTTTGTTCAAATTTTCTTTTTTGTA
The DNA here is from genome assembly GCF_024500385.1 of Phyllopteryx taeniolatus. NCBI lineage: Eukaryota > Metazoa > Chordata > Actinopteri > Syngnathiformes > Syngnathidae > Phyllopteryx > Phyllopteryx taeniolatus. The sequence continues at coordinate 237,850 of NW_026903283.1, forward strand.
TTTTCAATTGAGTTTTATAGAGTCGCCTTTGTTATTTATGTAATAATTTATGTTTTGGACGTGCTATTTATTAACAGTTATGAATTTGTAATATATCTCTAATTATAACAACAAAAAACAAAAAAAGAGAAAATCCCCAAAAAAAACAACTTTTGTCGACCAAACGGTGTGCCTTGACAACGTTTCGGCTCTAAGGAGCCTTCCTCAGGTCCTGGCACACTGAATTTAATAAATGCACTGTAAAAATAAGTGATGTTGACTGTTCAAACTCCCAAACCAAACTGAGCTAGTGAAAACGCCCTCCCCTTTTATACCCGTTGTTTTTTGGTCCTATTTTAAAAAAGATCTTTTAAAAGAATATGTGCAAAGTAAAACCCACTTTAAATTAACCCCATAATTGCCAATCCTTCTGCATAATTGCCATCTTGAAATTGAACCTTTGTCCATGTATTGATATTTTAACCTTATAACTCGTTTAATAACATTTTAATAATTGTATAGTTTTTTTGGCTTTTTATGCTGTTTTATATTTTTAATGTATTTTACCAATTGTTTTGCTTTTTTGGGGTCTTTTTAACTTTTTGTGATG